>NW_026453673.1:0-269269 GCF_943734755.1 Anopheles moucheti
TATTTCAACTAAATTGATCCATCCAAAACGAACTTTGTACTTTGCTATGAAGTTCCACCAGGAATGAGTTTTTATGCAAAAACTGTCTATTTCAACTAAATTGATCCATCCAAAACGAACTTTGTACTTTGCTATGAAGTTCCACCAGGAATGAGTTTTCATGCAAAAACTGTCTATTTCAACTAACTTTGTCCATCCAAAACGAACTTTGTACTTTACTATGAAGTTCCACCGGGAATGAGTTTTCATACAAAAACTGTCTATTTCAACTTAAATCGTCCATCCAAAATGAACTTTGTACTTTGCTATGAAGTTCCACCAGGAATGAGTTTTTATGCAAAAACTGTCTATTTCAACTAAATTGATCCATCCAAAACGAACTTTGTACTTTGCTATGAAGTTCCACCAGGAATGAGTTTTCATGCAAAAACTGTCTATTTCAACTAACTTTGTCCATCCAAAACGAACTTTGTACTTTGCTATGAAGTTCCACCAGGAATGAGTTTTCATGCAAAAACTGTCTATTTCAACTAAATTGATCCATCCAAAACGAACTTTGTACTTTGCTATGAAGTTCCACCAGGAATGAGTTTTCATGCAAAAACTGTCTATTTCAACTAACTTTGTCCATCCAAAACGAACTTTGTACTTTGCTATGAAGTTCCACCGGGAATGAGTTTTCATACAAAAACTGTCTATTTCAACTTAAATCGTCCATCCAAAACGAACTTTGTACTTTGCTATGAAGTTCCACCAGGAATGAGTTTTTATGCAAAAACTGTCTATTTCAACTAAATTGATCCATCCAAAACGAACTTTGTACTTTGCTATGAAGTTCCACCAGGAATGAGTTTTCATGCAAAAACTGTCTATTTCAACTAACTTTGTCCATCCAAAACGAACTTTGTACTTTGCTATGAAGTTCCACCAGGAATGAGTTTTTATGCAAAAACTGTCTATTTCAACTAAATTGATCCATCCAAAACGAACTTTGTACTTTGCTATGAAGTTCCACCAGGAATGAGTTTTTATGCAAAAACTGTCTATTTCAACTAACTTTGTCCATCCAAAACGAACTTTGTACTTTGCTATGAAGTTCCACCAGGAATGAGTTTTCATGCAAAAACTGTCTATTTCAACTAAATTGATCCATCCAAAACGAACTTTGTACTTTGCTATGAAGTTCCACCAGGAATGAGTTTTTTATGCAAAAACTGTCTATTTCAACTAAATTGATCCATCCAAAACGAACTTTGTACTTTGCTATGAAGTTCCACCAGGAATGAGTTTTCATGCAAACTGTCTATTTCAACTTACTTTGTCCATCCAAAACGAACTTTGTACTTTGCTATGAAGTTCCACCAGGAATGAGTTTTCATGCAAAAACTGTCTATTTCAACTTAATTTGTCCATCCAAAACGAACTTTGTACTTTGCTATGAAGTTCCACCAGGAATGAGTTTTCATGCAAAAACTGTCTATTTCAACTAACTTTGTCCATCCAAAACGAACTTTGTACTTTACTATGAAGTTCCACCAGGAATGAGTTTTCATACAAAAACTGTCTATTTCAACTTAAATCGTCCATCCAAAACGAACTTTGTACTTTGCTATGAAGTTCCACCAGGAATGAGTTTTTATGCAAAAACTGTCTATTTCAACTAACTTTGTCCATCCAAAACGAACTTTGTACTTTGCTATGAAGTTCCACCAGGAATGAGTTTTCATGCAAAAACTGTCTATTTCAACTAACTTTGTCCATCCAAAACGAACTTTGTACTTTGCTATGAAGTTCCACCAGGAATGAGTTTTCATGCAAAAACTGTCTATTTCAACTAACTTTGTCCATCCAAAACGAATTTTGTACTTTGCTATGAAGTTCCACCAGGAATGAGTTTTCATGCAAAAACTGTCTATTTCAACTAACTTTGTCCATCCAAAACGAACTTTGTACTTTGCTATGAAGTTCCACCAGGAATGAGTTTTCATGCAAAAACTGTCTATTTCAACTAAATTGATCCATCCAAAACGAACTTTGTACTTTGCTATGAAGTTCCACCTGGAATGAGTTTTCATGCAAAAACTGTCTATTTCAACTAACTTTGTCCATCCAAAACGAACTTTGTACTTTACTATGAAGTTCCACCAGGAATGAGTTTTCATACAAAAACTGTCTATTTCAACTTAATTCGTCCATCCAAAACGAACTTTGTACTTTGCTATGAAGTTCCACCAGGAATGAGTTTTTATGCAAAAACTGTCTATTTCAACTAACTTTGTCCATCCAAAACGAACTTTGTACTTTGCTATGAAGTTCCACCAGGAATGAGTTTTCATGCAAAAACTGTCTATTTCAACTAAATTGATCCATCCAAAACGAACTTTGTACTTTGCTATGAAGTTCCACCAGGAATGAGTTTTCATGCAAAAACTGTCTATTTCAACTAACTTTGTAAATCCAAAACGAACTTTGTACTTTGCTATGAAGTTCCACCAGGAATGAGTTTTCATGCAAAAAACTGTCTATTTCAACTAAATTGATCCATCCAAAACGAACTTTGTACTTTGCTATGAAGTTCCACCAGGAATGAGTTTTTATGCAAAAACTGTCTATTTCAACTAACTTTGTCCATCCAAAACGAACTTTGTACTTTGCTATGAAGTTCCACCAGGAATGAGTTTTCATGCAAAAACTGTCTATTTCAACTAACTTTGTAAATCCAAAACGAACTTTGTACTTTGCTATGAAGTTCCACCAGGAATGAGTTTTCATGCAAAAACTGTCTATTTCAACTAAATTGATCATCCAAAACGAACTTTGTACTTTGCTATGAAGTTCCACCAGGAATGAGTTTTTATGCAAAAACTGTCTATTTCAACTAACTTTGTCCATCCAAAACGAACTTTGTACTTTGCTATGAAGTTCCACCAGGAATGAGTTTTTATGCAAAAACTGTCTATTTCAACTTAATTCGTCCATCCAAAACGAACTTTGTACTTTGCTATGAAGTTCCACCAGGAATGAGTTTTCATGCAAAAACTGTCTATTTCAACTAAATTGATCCATCCAAAACGAACTTTGTACTTTGCTATGAAGTTCCACCAGGAATGAGTTTTCATGCAAATACTGTCTATTTCAACTAACTTTGTCCATCCAAAACGAACTTTGTACTTTGCTATGAAGTTCCACCAGGAATGAGTTTTCATGCAAAAACTGTCTATTTCAACTAAATTGATCCATCCAAAACGAACTTTGTACTTTGCTATGAAGTTCCACCAGGAATGAGTTTTCATGCAAAAACTGTCTATTTCAACTAAATTGATCCATCCAAAACGAACTTTGTACTTTGCTATGAAGTTCCACCAGGAATGAGTTTTTATGCAAAAACTGTCTATTTCAACTTAATTCGTCCATCCAAAACGAACTTTGTACTTTGCTATGAAGTTCCACCAGGAATGAGTTTTCATGCAAAAACTGTCTATTTCAACTAAATTGATCCATCCAAAACGAACTTTGTACTTTGCTATGAAGTTCCACCAGGAATGAGTTTTTATGCAAAAACTGTCTATTTCAACTAAATTGATCCATCCAAAACGAACTTTGTACTTTGCTATGAAGTTCCACCAGGAATGAGTTTTCATGCAAAAACTGTCTATTTCAACTAACTTTGTCCATCCAAAACGAACTTTGTACTTTGCTATGAAGTTCCACCAGGAATGAGTTTTTATGCAAAAACTGTCTATTTCAACTAAATTGATCCATCCAAAACGAACTTTGTACTTTGCTATGAAGTTCCACCAGGAATGAGTTTTCATGCAAAAATTATCTATTTCAACTAACTTTGTCCATCCAAAACGAACTTTGTACTTTGCTATGAAGTTCCACCAGGAATGAGTTTTCATGCAAAAACTGTCTATTTCAACTAACTTTGTCCATCCAAAACGAACTTTGTACTTTGCTATGAAGTTCCACCAGGAATGAGTTTTCATGCAAAAACTGTCTATTTCAACTAACTTTGTCCATCCAAAACGAACTTTGTACTTTGCTATGAAGTTCCACCAGGAATGAGTTTTTATGCAAAAACTGTCTATTTCAACTAAATTGATCCATCCAAAACGAACTTTGTACTTTGCTATGAAGTTCCACCAGGAATGAGTTTTCATGCAAAAATTATCTATTTTAACTAACTTTGTCCATCCAAGACGAACTTTGTACTTTGCTATGAAGTTCCACCAGGAATGAGTTTTCATGCAAAAACTGTCTATTTCAACTAACTTTGTCCATCCAAAACGAACTTTGTACTTTGCTATGAAGTTCCACCAGGAATGAGTTTTCATGCAAAAACTGTCTATTTCAACTAACTTTGTCCATCCGAAACGAACTTTGTACTTTGCTATGAAGTTCCACCAGGAATGAGTTTTCATGCAAAAACTGTCTATTTCAACTAAATTGATCCATCCAAAACGAACTTTGTACTTTGCTATGAAGTTCCACCAGGAATGAGTTTTTATGCAAAAACTGTCTATTTCAACTAAATTGATCCATCCAAAACGAACTTTGTACTTTGCTATGAAGTTCCACCAGGAATGAGTTTTCATGCAAAAATTATCTATTTCAACTAACTTTGTCCATCCAAAACGAACTTTGTACTTTGCTATGAAGTTCCACCAGGAATGAGTTTTCATGCAAAAACTGTCTATTTCAACTAACTTTGTAAATCCAAAACGAACTTTGTACTTTGCTATGAAGTTCCACCAGGAATGAGTTTTCATGCAAAAACTGTCTATTTCAACTAACTTTGTCCATCCAAAACGAACTTTGTACTTTGCTATGAAGTTCCACCAGGAATGAGTTTTTATGCAAAAACTGTCTATTTCAACTAAATTGATCCATCCAAAACGAACTTTGTACTTTGCTATGAAGTTCCACCAGGAATGAGTTTTCATGCAAAAATTATCTATTTTAACTAACTTTGTCCATCCAAGACGAACTTTGTACTTTGCTATGAAGTTCCACCAGGAATGAGTTTTCATGCAAAAACTGTCTATTTCAACTAACTTTGTCCATCCAAAACGAACTTTGTACTTTGCTATGAAGTTCCACCAGGAATGAGTTTTCATGCAAAAACTGTCTATTTCAACTAACTTTGTCCATCCGAAACGAACTTTGTACTTTGCTATGAAGTTCCACCAGGAATGAGTTTTCATGCAAAAACTGTCTATTTCAACTAAATTGATCCATCCAAAACGAACTTTGTACTTTGCTATGAAGTTCCACCAGGAATGAGTTTTCATGCAAAAACTGTCTATTTCAACTAACTTTGTCCATCCAAAACGAACTTTGTACTTTGCTATGAAGTTCCACCAGGAATGAGTTTTCATGCAAAAACTGTCTATTTCAACTAAATTGATCCATCCAAAACGAACTTTGTACTTTGCTATGAAGTTCCACCAGGAATGAGTTTTTATGCAAAAACTGTCTATTTCAACTAAATTGATCCATCCAAAACGAACTTTGTACTTTGCTATGAAGTTCCACCAGGAATGAGTTTTCATGCAAAAACTGTCTATTTCAACTAACTTTGTCCATCCAAAACGAACTTTGTACTTTACTATGAAGTTCCACCGGGAATGAGTTTTCATACAAAAACTGTCTATTTCAACTTAAATCGTCCATCCAAAACGAACTTTGTACTTTGCTATGAAGTTCCACCAGGAATGAGTTTTTATGCAAAAACTGTCTATTTCAACTAAATTGATCCATCCAAAACGAACTTTGTACTTTGCTATGAAGTTCCACCAGGAATGAGTTTTCATGCAAAAACTGTCTATTTCAACTAACTTTGTCCATCCAAAACGAACTTTGTACTTTGCTATGAAGTTCCACCAGGAATGAGTTTTCATGCAAAAACTGTCTATTTCAACTAAATTGATCCATCCAAAACGAACTTTGTACTTTGCTATGAAGTTCCACCAGGAATGAGTTTTCATGCAAAAACTGTCTATTTCAACTAACTTTGTCCATCCAAAACGAACTTTGTACTTTGCTATGAAGTTCCACCAGGAATGAGTTTTCATGCAAAAACTGTCTATTTCAACTAACTTTGTCCATCCAAAACGAACTTTGTACTTTGCTATGAAGTTCCACCAGGAATGAGTTTTTATGCAAAAACTGTCTATTTCAACTAAATTGATCCATCCAAAACGAACTTTGTACTTTGCTATGAAGTTCCACCAGGAATGAGTTTTCATGCAAAAACTGTCTATTTCAACTAACTTTGTCCATCCAAAACGAACTTTGTACTTTGCTATGAAGTTCCACCAGGAATGAGTTTTTATGCAAAAACTGTCTATTTCAACTAAATTGATCCATCCAAAACGAACTTTGTACTTTGCTATGAAGTTCCACCAGGAATGAGTTTTTATGCAAAAACTGTCTATTTCAACTAACTTTGTCCATCCAAAACGAACTTTGTACTTTGCTATGAAGTTCCACCAGGAATGAGTTTTCATGCAAAAACTGTCTATTTCAACTAAATTGATCCATCCAAAACGAACTTTGTACTTTGCTATGAAGTTCCACCAGGAATGAGTTTTTATGCAAAAACTGTCTATTTCAACTAAATTGATCCATCCAAAACGAACTTTGTACTTTGCTATGAAGTTCCACCAGGAATGAGTTTTCATGCAAAAAATATCTATTTCAACTTACTTTGTCCATCCAAAACGAACTTTGTACTTTGCTATGAAGTTCCACCAGGAATGAGTTTTCATGCAAAAACTGTCTATTTCAACTTAATTTGTCCATCCAAAACGAACTTTGTACTTTGCTATGAAGTTCCACCAGGAATGAGTTTTCATGCAAAAACTGTCTATTTCAACTAACTTTGTCCATCCAAAACGAACTTTGTACTTTACTATGAAGTTCCACCAGGAATGAGTTTTCATACAAAAACTGTCTATTTCAACTTAAATCGTCCATCCAAAACGAACTTTGTACTTTGCTATGAAGTTCCACCAGGAATGAGTTTTTATGCAAAAACTGTCTATTTCAACTAACTTTGTCCATCCAAAACGAACTTTGTACTTTGCTATGAAGTTCCACCAGGAATGAGTTTTCATGCAAAAACTGTCTATTTCAACTAACTTTGTCCATCCAAAACGAACTTTGTACTTTGCTATGAAGTTCCACCAGGAATGAGTTTTCATGCAAAAACTGTCTATTTCAACTAACTTTGTCCATCCAAAACGAACTTTGTACTTTGCTATGAAGTTCCACCAGGAATGAGTTTTCATGCAAAAACTGTCTATTTCAACTAACTTTGTCCATCCAAAACGAACTTTGTACTTTGCTATGAAGTTCCACCAGGAATGAGTTTTCATGCAAAAACTGTCTATTTCAACTAAATTGATCCATCCAAAACGAACTTTGTACTTTGCTATGAAGTTCCACCTGGAATGAGTTTTCATGCAAAAACTGTCTATTTCAACTAACTTTGTCCATCCAAAACGAACTTTGTACTTTACTATGAAGTTCCACCAGGAATGAGTTTTCATACAAAAACTGTCTATTTCAACTTAATTCGTCCATCCAAAACGAACTTTGTACTTTGCTATGAAGTTCCACCAGGAATGAGTTTTTATGCAAAAACTGTCTATTTCAACTAACTTTGTCCATCCAAAACGAACTTTGTACTTTGCTATGAAGTTCCACCAGGAATGAGTTTTCATGCAAAAACTGTCTATTTCAACTAACTTTGTCCATCCAAAACGAACTTTGTACTTTGCTATGAAGTTCCACCAGGAATGAGTTTTCATGCAAAAACTGTCTATTTCAACTTAATTCGTCCATCCAAAACGAACTTTGTACTTTGCTATGAAGTTCCACCAGGAATGAGTTTTCATGCAAAAACTGTCTATTTCAACTAACTTTGTCCATCCAAAACGAACTTTGTACTTTGCTATGAAGTTCCACCAGGAATGAGTTTTCATGCAAAAACTGTCTATTTCAACTAACTTTGTCCATCCAAAACGAACTTTGTACTTTGCTATGAAGTTCCACCAGGAATGAGTTTTCATGCAAAAACTGTCTATTTCAACTAACTTTGTCCATCCAAAACGAACTTTGTACTTTGCTATGAAGTTCCACCAGGAATGAGTTTTCATGCAAAAACTGTCTATTTCTACTAACTTTGTCCATCCAAAACGAACTTTGTACTTTGCTATGAAGTTCCACCAGGAATGAGTTTTTATGCAAAAACTGTCTATTTCAACTAACTTTGTCCATCTAAAACGAACTTTGTACTTTGCTATGAAGTTCCACCAGGAATGAGTTTTCATGCAAAAACTGTCTATTTCAACTTAATTCGTCCATCTGATTCGAACTTTGTACTTTGCTATGAAGTTCCACCAGGAATGAGTTTTCATACAAAAACTGTCTATTTCAACTTAATTCGTCCATCCAAAACGAACTTTGTACTTTGCTATGAAGTTCCACCAGGAATGAGTTTTCATGCAAAAACTGTCTATTTCAACTAACTTTGTCCATCCAAAACGAACTTTGTACTTTGCTATGAAGTTCCACCAGGAATGAGTTTTCATACAAAAACTGTCTATTTCAACTAAATTGATCCATCCAAAACGAACTTTGTACTTTGCTATGAAGTTCCACCAGGAATGAGTTTTTATGCAAAAACTGTCTATTTCAACTAACTTTGTCCATCCAAAACGAACTTTGTACTTTGCTATGAAGTTCCACCAGGAATGAGTTTTCATGCAAAAACTGTCTATTTCAACTAAATTGATCCATCCAAAACGAACTTTGTACTTTGCTATGAAGTTCCACCAGGAATGAGTTTTCATGCAAAAACTGTCTATTTCAACTAACTTTGTCTATCCAAAACGAACTTTGTACTTTGCTATGAAGTTCCACCAGGAATGAGTTTTCATACAAAAACTGTCTATTTCAACTTAATTCGTCCATCCAAAACGAACTTTGTACTTTGCTATGAAGTTCCACCAGGAATGAGTTTTTATGCAAAAACTGTCTATTTCAACTAACTTTGTCCATCCAAAACGAACTTTGTACTTTGCTATGAAGTTCCACCAGGAATGAGTTTTCATACAAAAACTGTCTATTTCAACTTAATTCGTCCATCCAAAACGAACTTTGTACTTTGCTATGAAGTTCCACCAGGAATGAGTTTTCATGCAAAAACTGTCTATTTCAACTAACTTTGTCCATCCAAAACGAACTTTGTACTTTGCTATGAAGTTCCACCAGGAATGAGTTTTCATACAAAAACTGTCTATTTCAACTTAATTCGTCCATCCAAAACGAACTTTGTACTTTGCTATGAAGTTCCACCAGGAATGAGTTTTTATGCAAAAACTGTCTATTTCAACTAACTTTGTCCATCTAAAACGAACTTTGTACTTTGCTATGAAGTTCCACCAGGAATGAGTTTTCATGCAAAAACTGTCTATTTCAACTTAATTCGTCCATCTGATTCGAACTTTGTACTTTGCTATGAAGTTCCACCAGGAATGAGTTTTCATACAAAAACTGTCTATTTCAACTAAATTGATCCATCCAAAACGAACTTTGTACTTTGCTATGAAGTTCCACCAGGAATGAGTTTTCATGCAAAAACTGTCTATTTCAACTAACTTTGTCCATCCAAAACGAACTTTGTACTTTGCTATGAAGTTCCACCAGGAATGAGTTTTCATGCAAAAACTGTCTATTTCAACTAACTTTGTCCATCCAAAACGAACTTTGTACTTTGCTATGAAGTTCCACCAGGAATGAGTTTTTATGCAAAAACTGTCTATTTCAACTAACTTTGTCCATCCAAAACGAACTTTGTACTTTGCTATGAAGTTCCACCAGGAATGAGTTTTCATGCAAAAACTGTCTATTTCAACTAACTTTGTCCATCTAAAACGAACTTTGTACTTTGCTATGAAGTTCTACCAGGAATGAGTTTTCATACAAAAACTGTCTATTTCAACTAAATTGATCCATCCAAAACGAACTTTGTACTTTGCTATGAAGTTCCACCAGGAATGAGTTTTTATGCAAAAACTGTCTATTTCAACTAACTTTGTCCATCTAAAACGAACTTTGTACTTTGCTATGAAGTTCCACCAGGAATGAGTTTTCATGCAAAAACTGTCTATTTCAACTTAATTCGTCCATCTGATTCGAACTTTGTACTTTGCTATGAAGTTCCACCAGGAATGAGTTTTCATACAAAAACTGTCTATTTCAACTAAATTGATCCATCCAAAACGAACTTTGTACTTTGCTATGAAGTTCCACCAGGAATGAGTTTTCATGCAAAAACTGTCTATTTCAACTAAATTCGTCCATCCAAAACGAACTTTGTACTTTGCTATGAAGTTCCACCAGGAATGAGTTTTTATGCAAAAACTGTCTATTTCAACTAACTTTGTCCATCTAAAACGAACTTTGTACTTTGCTATGAAGTTCCACCAGGAATGAGTTTTCATGCAAAAACTGTCTATTTCAACTAAATTCGTCCATCCGATACGAACTTTGTACTTTGCTATGAAGTTCCACCAGGAATGAGTTTTCATGCAAAAACTGTCTATTTCAACTAAATTCGTCCATCCGATACGAACTTTGTACTTTGCTATGAAGTTCTACCAGGAATGAGTTTTCATGCAAGAACTGTCTATTTAAACTTAATTGATCCATCCAAAACGAACTTTGTACTTTGCTATGAAGTTCCACCAGGAATGAGTTTTCATACAAAAACTGTCTATTTCAACTTAATTGATCCATCCAAAACGAACTTTGTACTTTGCTATGAAGTTCCACCATGAATGAGTTTTCATGCAAAAACTGTCTATTTAAACTAAATTGATCCATCCAAAACGAACTTTGTACTTTGCTATGAAGTTCCACCAGGAATGAGTTTTCATGCAAAAACTGTCTATTTCAACTAACTTTGTCTATCCAAAACGAACTTTGTACTTTGCTATGAAGTTCCACCAGGAATGAGTTTTCATACAAAAACTGTCTATTTCAACTTAATTCGTCCATCCAAAACGAACTTTGTACTTTGCTATGAAGTTCCACCAGGAATGAGTTTTTATGCAAAAACTGTCTATTTCAACTAACTTTGTCCATTTAAAACGAACTTTGTACTTTGCTATGAAGTTCCACCAGGAATGAGTTTTCATGCAAAAACTGTCTATTTCAACTTAATTCGTCCATCTGATTCGAACTTTGTACTTTGCTATGAAGTTCCACCAGGAATGAGTTTTCATACAAAAACTGTCTATTTCAACTTAATTCGTCCATCCAAAACGAACTTTGTACTTTGCTATGAAGTTCCACCAGGAATGAGTTTTCATGCAAAAACTGTCTATTTCAACTTAATTCGTCCATCTGATACGAACTTTGTACTTTGCTATGAAGTTCCACCAGGAATGAGTTTTCATGCAAAAACTGTCTATTTCAACTAAATTGATCCATCCAAAACGAACTTTGTACTTTGCTATGAAGTTCCACCAGGAATGAGTTTTTATGCAAAAACTGTCTATTTCAACTAACTTTGTCCATCCAAAACGAACTTTGTACTTTGCTATGAAGTTCCACCAGGAATGAGTTTTCATGCAAAAACTGTCTATTTCAACTAAATTGATCCATCCAAAACGAACTTTGTACTTTGCTATGAAGTTCCACCAGGAATGAGTTTTTATGCAAAAACTGTCTATTTCAACTAACTTTGTCCATCCAAAACGAACTTTGTACTTTGCTATGAAGTTCCACCAGGAATGAGTTTTTATGCAAAAACTGTCTATTTCAACTAAATTGATCCATCCAAAACGAACTTTGTACTTTGCTATGAAGTTCCACCATGAATGAGTTTTCATGCAAAAACTGTCTATTTCAACTAAATTGATCCATCCAAAACGAACTTTGTACTTTGCTATGAAGTTCCACCAGGAATGAGTTTTTATGCAAAAACTGTCTATTTCAACTAACTTTGTCCATCTAAAACGAACTTTGTACTTTGCTATGAAGTTCCACCAGGAATGAGTTTTCAAGCAAAAACTGTCTATTTCAACTTAATTCGTTCATCTGATTCGAACTTTGTACTTTGCTATGAAGTTCCACCAGGAATGAGTTTTCATACAAAAACTGTCTATTTCAACTTAATTCGTCCATCCAAAACGAACTTTGTACTTTGCTATGAAGTTCCACCAGGAATGAGTTTTCATGCAAAAACTGTCTATTTCAACTAAATTGATCCATCCAAAACGAACTTTGTACTTTGCTATGAAGTTCCACCAGGAATGAGTTTTCATGCAAAAATTATCTATTTCAACTAACTTTGTCCATCCAAAACGAACTTTGTACTTTGCTATGAAGTTCCACCAGGAATGAGTTTTCATGCAAAAACTGTCTATTTCAACTTAATTCGTCCATCTAAAACGAACTTTGTACTTTGCTATGAAGTTCCACCAGGAATGAGTTTTCATGCAAAAACTGTCTATTTCAACTAACTTTGTCCATCCAAAACGAACTTTGTACTTTGCTATGAAGTTCCACCAGGAATGAGTTTTCATGCAAAAACTGTCTATTTCAACTTAATTCGTCCATCTAAAACGAACTTTGTACTTTGCTATGAAGTTCCACCAGGAATGAGTTTTCATGCAAAAACTGTCTATTTCAACTAACTTTGTCCATCCAAAACGAACTTTGTACTTTGCTATGAAGTTCCACCAGGAATGAGTTTTTATGCAAAAACTGTCTATTTCAACTAACTTTGTCCATTCAAAACGAACTTTGTACTTTGCTATGAAGTTCCACCAGGAATGAGTTTTCATACAAAAACTGTCTATTTCAACTAAATTGATCCATCCAAAACGAACTTTGTACTTTGCTATGAAGTTCCACCAGGAATGAGTTTTTATGCAAAAACTGTCTATTTCAACTAACTTTGTCCATCTAAAACGAACTTTGTACTTTGCTATGAAGTTCCACCAGGAATGAGTTTTCATGCAAAAACTGTCTATTTCAACTTAATTCGTCCATCTGATTCGAACTTTGTACTTTGCTATGAAGTTCCACCAGGAATGAGTTTTCATACAAAAACTGTCTATTTCAACTTAATTCGTCCATCCAAAACGAACTTTGTACTTTGCTATGAAGTTCCACCAGGAATGAGTTTTCATGCAAATACTGTCTATTTCAACTAACTTTGTCCATCCAAAACGAACTTTGTACTTTGCTATGAAGTTCCACCAGGAATGAGTTTTCATACAAAAACTGTCTATTTCAACTAAATTGATCCATCCAAAACGAACTTTGTACTTTGCTATGAAGTTCCACCAGGAATGAGTTTTCATGCAAAAACTGTCTATTTCAACTAAATTGATCCATCCAAAACGAACTTTGTACTTTGCTATGAAGTTCCACCAGGAATGAGTTTTCATGCAAAAACTGTCTATTTCAACTAACTTTGTCCATCTAAAACGAACTTTGTACTTTGCTATGAAGTTCTACCAGGAATGAGTTTTCATGCAAGAACTGTCTATTTCAACTAAATTGATCCATCCAAAACGAACTTTGTACTTTGCTATGAAGTTCTACCAGGAATGAGTTTTTATGCAAAAACTGTCTATTTCAACTTAATTCGTCCATCTGATTCGAACTTTGTACTTTGCTATGAAGTTCCACCAGGAATGAGTTTTCATACAAAAACTGTCTATTTCAACTTAATTCGTCCATCCAAAACGAACTTTGTACTTTGCTATGAAGTTCTACCAGGAATGAGTTTTCATGCAAGAACTGTCTATTTCAACTAAATTGATCCATCCAAAACGAACTTTGTACTTTGCTATGAAGTTCCACCAGGAATGAGTTTTTATGCAAAAACTGTCTATTTCAACTTAATTCGTCCATCTGATTCGAACTTTGTACTTTGCTATGAAGTTCCACCAGGAATGAGTTTTCATACAAAAACTGTCTATTTCAATTTAATTCGTCCATCCAAAACGAACTTTGTACTTTGCTATGAAGTTCTACCAGGAATGAGTTTTCATGCAAGAACTGTCTATTTCAACTAAATTGATCCATCCAAAACGAACTTTGTACTTTGCTATGAAGTTCCACCAGGAATGAGTTTTTATGCAAAAACTGTCTATTTCAACTAACTTTGTCCATCTAAAACGAACTTTGTACTTTGCTATGAAGTTCCACCAGGAATGAGTTTTCATACAAAAACTGTCTATTTCAACTTAATTCGTCCATCCAAAACGAACTTTGTACTTTGCTATGAAGTTCCACCAGGAATGAGTTTTTATGCAAAAACTGTCTATTTCAACTTAATTCGTCCATCTGATTCGAACTTTGTACTTTGCTATGAAGTTCCACCAGGAATGAGTTTTCATACAAAAACTGTCTATTTCAATTTAATTCGTCCATCCAAAACGAACTTTGTACTTTGCTATGAAGTTCTACCAGGAATGAGTTTTCATGCAAGAACTGTCTATTTCAACTAAATTGATCCATCCAAAACGAACTTTGTACTTTGCTATGAAGTTCCACCAGGAATGAGTTTTTATGCAAAAACTGTCTATTTCAACTTAATTCGTCCATCTGATTCGAACTTTGTACTTTGCTATGAAGTTCCACCAGGAATGAGTTTTCATACAAAAACTGTCTATTTCAATTTAATTCGTCCATCCAAAACGAACTTTGTACTTTGCTATGAAGTTCTACCAGGAATGAGTTTTCATGCCAGAACTGTCTATTTCAACTAAATTGATCCATCCAAAACGAACTTTGTACTTTGCTATGAAGTTCCACCAGGAATGAGTTTTTATGCAAAAACTGTCTATTTCAACTAACTTTGTCCATCTAAAACGAACTTTGTACTTTGCTATGAAGTTCCACCAGGAATGAGTTTTCATACAAAAACTGTCTATTTCAACTTAATTCGTCCATCCAAAACGAACTTTGTACTTTGCTATGAAGTTCCACCAGGAATGAGTTTTTATGCAAAAACTGTCTATTTCAACTTAATTCGTCCATCTGATTCGAACTTTGTACTTTGCTATGAAGTTCCACCAGGAATGAGTTTTCATACAAAAACTGTCTATTTCAATTTAATTCGTCCATCCAAAACGAACTTTGTACTTTGCTATGAAGTTCTACCAGGAATGAGTTTTCATGCCAGAACTGTCTATTTCAACTAAATTGATCCATCCAAAACGAACTTTGTACTTTGCTATGAAGTTCCACCAGGAATGAGTTTTTATGCAAAAACTGTCTATTTCAACTAACTTTGTCCATCTAAAACGAACTTTGTACTTTGCTATGAAGTTCCACCAGGAATGAGTTTTCATACAAAAACTGTCTATTTCAACTTAATTCGTCCATCCAAAACGAACTTTGTACTTTGCTATGAAGTTCCACCAGGAATGAGTTTTTATGCAAAAACTGTCTATTTCAACTTAATTCGTCCATCTGATTCGAACTTTGTACTTTGCTATGAAGTTCCACCAGGAATGTGTTTTCATACAAAAACTGTCTATTTCAATTTAATTCGTCCATCCAAAACGAACTTTGTACTTTGCTATGAAGTTCTACCAGGAATGAGTTTTCATGCAAGAACTGTCTATTTCAACTAAATTGATCCATCCAAAACGAACTTTGTACTTTGCTATGAAGTTCCACCAGGAATGAGTTTTTATGCAAAAACTGTCTATTTCAACTTAATTCGTCCATCTGATTCGAACTTTGTACTTTGCTATGAAGTTCCACCAGGAATGAGTTTTCATACAAAAACTGTCTATTTCAATTTAATTCGTCCATCCAAAACGAACTTTGTACTTTGCTATGAAGTTCTACCAGGAATGAGTTTTCATGCCAGAACTGTCTATTTCAACTAAATTGATCCATCCAAAACGAACTTTGTACTTTGCTATGAAGTTCCACCAGGAATGAGTTTTTATGCAAAAACTGTCTATTTCAACTAACTTTGTCCATCTAAAACGAACTTTGTACTTTGCTATGAAGTTCCACCAGGAATGAGTTTTCATACAAAAACTGTCTATTTCAACTTAATTCGTCCATCCAAAACGAACTTTGTACTTTGCTATGAAGTTCCACCAGGAATGAGTTTTTATGCAAAAACTGTCTATTTCAACTTAATTCGTCCATCTGATTCGAACTTTGTACTTTGCTATGAAGTTCCACCAGGAATGAGTTTTCATACAAAAACTGTCTATTTCAATTTAATTCGTCCATCCAAAACGAACTTTGTACTTTGCTATGAAGTTCTACCAGGAATGAGTTTTCATGCCAGAACTGTCTATTTCAACTAAATTGATCCATCCAAAACGAACTTTGTACTTTGCTATGAAGTTCCACCAGGAATGAGTTTTTATGCAAAAACTGTCTATTTCAACTTAATTCGTCCATCTGATTCGAACTTTGTACTTTGCTATGAAGTTCCACCAGGAATGAGTTTTCATACAAAAACTGTCTATTTCAATTTAATTCGTCCATCCAAAACGAACTTTGTACTTTGCTATGAAGTTCTACCAGGAATGAGTTTTCATGCCAGAACTGTCTATTTCAACTAAATTGATCCATCCAAAACGAACTTTGTACTTTGCTATGAAGTTCCACCAGGAATGAGTTTTTATGCAAAAACTGTCTATTTCAACTAACTTTGTCCATCTAAAACGAACTTTGTACTTTGCTATGAAGTTCCACCAGGAATGAGTTTTCATACAAAAACTGTCTATTTCAACTTAATTCGTCCATCCAAAACGAACTTTGTACTTTGCTATGAAGTTCCACCAGGAATGAGTTTTTATGCAAAAACTGTCTATTTCAACTTAATTCGTCCATCTGATTCGAACTTTGTACTTTGCTATGAAGTTCCACCAGGAATGAGTTTTCATACAAAAACTGTCTATTTCAATTTATTTCGTCCATCCAAAACGAACTTTGTACTTTGCTATGAAGTTCTACCAGGAATGAGTTTTCATGCCAGAACTGTCTATTTCAACTAAATTGATCCATCCAAAACGAACTTTGTACTTTGCTATGAAGTTCCACCAGGAATGAGTTTTTATGCAAAAACTGTCTATTTCAACTTAATTCGTCCATCTGATTCGAACTTTGTACTTTGCTATGAAGTTCCACCAGGAATGAGTTTTCATACAAAAACTGTCTATTTCAATTTAATTCGTCCATCCAAAACGAACTTTGTACTTTGCTATGAAGTTCTACCAGGAATGAGTTTTCATGCCAGAACTGTCTATTTCAACTAAATTGATCCATCCAAAACGAACTTTGTACTTTGCTATGAAGTTCCACCAGGAATGAGTTTTTATGCAAAAACTGTCTATTTCAACTAACTTTGTCCATCTAAAACGAACTTTGTACTTTGCTATGAAGTTCCACCAGGAATGAGTTTTCATACAAAAACTGTCTATTTCAACTTAATTCGTCCATCCAAAACGAACTTTGTACTTTGCTATGAAGTTCCACCAGGAATGAGTTTTTATGCAAAAACTGTCTATTTCAACTTAATTCGTCCATCTGATTCGAACTTTGTACTTTGCTATGAAGTTCCACCAGGAATGAGTTTTCATACAAAAACTGTCTATTTCAATTTAATTCGTCCATCCAAAACGAACTTTGTACTTTGCTATGAAGTTCTACCAGGAATGAGTTTTCATGCAAGAACTGTCTATTTCAACTAAATTGATCCATCCAAAACGAACTTTGTACTTTGCTATGAAGTTCCACCAGGAATGAGTTTTTATGCAAAAACTGTCTATTTCAACTTAATTCGTCCATCTGATTCGAACTTTGTACTTTGCTATGAAGTTCCACCAGGAATGAGTTTTCATACAAAAACTGTCTATTTCAATTTAATTCGTCCATCCAAAACGAACTTTGTACTTTGCTATGAAGTTCTACCAGGAATGAGTTTTCATGCCAGAACTGTCTATTTCAACTAAATTGATCCATCCAAAACGAACTTTGTACTTTGCTATGAAGTTCCACCAGGAATGAGTTTTTATGCAAAAACTGTCTATTTCAACTAACTTTGTCCATCTAAAACGAACTTTGTACTTTGCTATGAAGTTCCACCAGGAATGAGTTTTCATACAAAAACTGTCTATTTCAACTTAATTCGTCCATCCAAAACGAACTTTGTACTTTGCTATGAAGTTCCACCAGGAATGAGTTTTTATGCAAAAACTGTCTATTTCAACTAACTTTGTCCATCCAAAACGAACTTTGTACTTTGCTATGAAGTTCCACCAGGAATGAGTTTTCATACAAAAACTGTCTATTTCAACTTAATTCGTCCATCCAAAACGAACTTTGTACTTTGCTATGAAGTTCCACCAGGAATGAGTTTTCATGCAAAAACTGTCTATTTCAACTAACTTTGTCCATCTAAAACGAACTTTGTACTTTGCTATGAAGTTCTACCAGGAATGAGTTTTCATGCAAGAACTGTCTATTTCAACTAAATTGATCCATCCAAAACGAACTTTGTACTTTGCTATGAAGTTCCACCAGGAATGAGTTTTTATGCAAAAACTGTCTATTTCAACTTAATTCGTCCAGCCAAAACGAACTTTGTACTTTGCTATGAAGTTCCACCAGGAATGAGTTTTCATGCAAAAACTGTCTATTTCAACTAACTTTGTCCATCTAAAACGAACTTTGTACTTTGCTATGAAGTTCCACCAGGAATGAGTTTTCATGCAAAAACTGTCTATTTCAACTAAATTGATCCATCCAAAACGAACTTTGTACTTTGCTATGAAGTTCCACCAGGAATGAGTTTTTATGCAAAAACTGTCTATTTCAACTTAATTCGTCCATCCAAAACGAACTTTGTACTTTGCTATGAAGTTCCACCAGGAATGAGTTTTTATGCAAAAACTGTCTATTTCAACTTAATTCGTCCATCCAAAACGAACTTTGTACTTTGCTATGAAGTTCCACCAGGAATGAGTTTTTATGCAAAAACTGTCTATTTCAACTTAATTCGTCCATCCAAAACGAACTTTGTACTTTGCTATGAAGTTCCACCAGGAATGAGTTTTCATGCAAAAACTGTCTATTTCAACTAACTTTGTCCATCTAAAACGAACTTTGTACTTTGCTATGAAGTTCTACCAGGAATGAGTTTTCATGCAAGAACTGTCTATTTCAACTAAATTGATCCATCCAAAACGAACTTTGTACTTTGCTATGAAGTTCCACCAGGAATGAGTTTTTATGCAAAAACTGTCTATTTCAACTTAATTCGTCCATCCAAAACGAACTTTGTACTTTGCTATGAAGTTCCACCAGGAATGAGTTTTCATGCAAAAACTGTCTATTTCAACTAACTTTGTCCATCCAAAACGAACTTTGTACTTTGCTATGAAGTTCCACCAGGAATGAGTTTTCATACAAAAACTGTCTATTTCAACTAACTTTGTCCATCCAAAACGAACTTTGTACTTTGCTATGAAGTTCCACCAGGAATGAGTTTTCATACAAAAACTGTCTATTTCAACTAAATTGATCCATCCAAAACGAACTTTGTACTTTGCTATGAAGTTCCACCAGGAATGAGTTTTTATGCAAAAACTGTCTATTTCAACTTAATTCGTCCATCCAAAACGAACTTTGTACTTTGCTATGAAGTTCCACCAGGAATGAGTTTTTATGCAAAAACTGTCTATTTCAACTTAATTCGTCCATCCAAAACGAACTTTGTACTTTGCTATGAAGTTCCACCAGGAATGAGTTTTCATGCAAAAACTGTCTATTTCAACTAACTTTGTCCATCTAAAACGAACTTTGTACTTTGCTATGAAGTTCCACCAGGAATGAGTGTTCATGCAAAAACTGTCTATTTTAACTAACTTTGTCCATCCAAAACGAACTTTATACTTTGCTATGAAGTTCCACCAGGAATGAGTTTTCATACAAAAACTGTCTATTTCAACTAAATTGATCCATCCAAAACGAACTTTGTACTTTGCTATGAAGTTCCACCAGGAATGAGTTTTTATGCAAAAACTGTCTATTTCAACTAACTTTGTCCATCCAAAACGAACTTTGTACTTTGCTATGAAGTTCCACCAGGAATGAGTTTTCATGCAAAAACTGTCTATTTCAACTTAATTCGTCCATCCAAAACGAACTTTGTACTTTGCTATGAAGTTCCACCAGGAATGAGTTTTCATGCAAAAACTGTCTATTTCAACTAACTTTGTCCATCTAAAACGAACTTTGTACTTTGCTATGAAGTTCCACCAGGAATGAGTTTTCATGCAAAAACTGTCTATTTCAACTAAATTGATCCATCCAAAACGAACTTTGTACTTTGCTATGAAGTTCCACCAGGAATGAGTTTTCATGCAAAAACTGTCTATTTCAACTTAATTCGTCCATCCAAAACGAACTTTGTACTTTGCTATGAAGTTCCACCAGGAATGAGTTTTCATGCAAAAACTGTCTATTTCAACTAACTTTGTCCATCCAAAACGAACTTTGTACTTTGCTATGAAGTTCCACCAGGAATGAGTTTTCATACAAAAACTGTCTATTTCAACTAAATTGATCCATCCAAAACGAACTTTGTACTTTGCTATGAAGTTCCACCAGGAATGAGTTTTCATGCAAAAACTGTCTATTTCAACTAACTTTGTCCATCCAAAACGAACTTTGTACTTTGCTATGAAGTTCCACCAGGAATGAGTTTTCATGCAAAAACTGTCTATTTCAACTAACTTTGTCCATCTAAAACGAACTTTGTACTTTGCTATGAAGTTCCACCAGGAATGAGTTTTCATGCAAAAACTGTCTATTTCAACTAACTTTGTCCATCTGATTCGAACTTTGTACTTTGCTATGAAGTTCCACCAGGAATGAGTTTTCATACAAAAACTGTCTATTTCAACTTAATTCGTCCATCCAAAACGAACTTTGTACTCTGCTATGAAGTTCCACCAGGAATGAGTTTTCATGCAAAAACTGTCTATTTCAACTTAATTCGTCCATCCGATTCGAACTTTGTACTTTGCTATGAAGTTCCACCAGGAATGAGTTTTCATACAAAAACTGTCTATTTCAACTAAATTGATCCATCCAAAACGAACTTTGTACTTTGCTATGAAGTTCCACCAGGAATGAGTTTTCATGCAAAAACTGTCTATTTCAACTAACTTTGTCCATCCAAAACGAACTTTGTACTTTGCTATGAAGTTCCACCAGGAATGAGTTTTCATGCAAAAACTGTCTATTTCAACTAACTTTGTCCATCCAAAACGAACTTTGTACTTTGCTATGAAGTTCCACCAGGAATGAGTTTTTATGCAAAAACTGTCTATTTCAACTAAATTGATCCATCCAAAACGAACTTTGTACTTTGCTATGAAGTTCCACCAGGAATGAGTTTTCATGCAAAAACTGTCTATTTCAACTAAATTGATCCATCCAAAACGAACTTTGTACTTTGCTATGAAGTTCCACCAGGAATGAGTTTTCATGCAAAAACTGTCTATTTCAACTAAATTGATCCATCCAAAACGAACTTTGTACTTGGCTATGAAGTTCCACCAGGAATGAGTTTTCATGCAAAAACTGTCTATTTCAACTAACTTTGTCCATCCAAAACGAACTTTGTACTTTGCTATGAAGTTCCACCAGGAATGAGTTTTCATGCAAAAACTGTCTATTTCAACTTAATTCGTCCATCCAAAACGAACTTTGTACTTTGCTATGAAGTTCCACCAGGAATGAGTTTTTATGCAAAAACTGTCTATTTCAACTAAATTGATCCATCCAAAACGAACTTTGTACTTTGCTATGAAGTTCCACCAGGAATGAGTTTTCATGCAAAAACTGTCTATTTCAACTAACTTTGTCCATCCAAAACGAACTTTGTACTTTGCTATGAAGTTCCACCAGGAATGAGTTTTCATGCAAAAACTGTCTATTTCAACTTAATTCGTCCATCCAAAACGAACTTTGTACTTGGCTATGAAGTTCCACCAGGAATGAGTTTTCATGCAAAAACTGTCTATTTCAACTAAATTGATCCATCCAAAACGAACTTTGTACTTTGCTATGAAGTTCCACCAGGAATGAGTTTTCATGCAAAAACTGTCTATTTCAACTTAATTCGTCCATCCGATTCGAACTTTGTACTTTGCTATGAAGTTCCACCAGGAATGAGTTTTCATACAAAAACTGTCTATTTCAACTAAATTGATCCATCCAAAACGAACTTTGTACTTGGCTATGAAGTTCCACCAGGAATGAGTTTTCATGCAAAAACTGTCTATTTCAACTTAATTCGTCCATCCGATTCGAACTTTGTACTTTGCTATGAAGTTCCACCAGGAATGAGTTTTCATGCAAAAACTGTCTATTTCAACTTAATTCGTCCATCCGATTCGAACTTTGTACTTTGCTATGAAGTTCCACCAGGAATGAGTTTTCATACAAAAACTGTCTATTTCAACTAAATTGATCCATCCAAAACGAACTTTGTACTTTGCTATGAAGTTCCACCAGGAATGAGTTTTCATGCAAAAACTGTCTATTTCAACTAACTTTGTCCATCCAAAACGAACTTTGTACTTTGCTATGAAGTTCCACCAGGAATGAGTTTTCATGCAAAAACTGTCTATTTCAACTAACTTTGTCCATCCAAAACGAACTTTGTACTTTGCTATGAAGTTCCACCAGGAATGAGTTTTCATGCAAAAACTGTCTATTTCAACTAACTTTGTCCATCCAAAACGAACTTTGTACTTTGCTATGAAGTTCCACCAGGAATGAGTTTTCATGCAAAAACTGTCTATTTCAACTAACTTTGTCCATCCAAAACGAACTTTGTACTTTGCTATGAAGTTCCACCAGGAATGAGTTTTCATGCAAAAACTGTCTATTTCAACTAAATTGATCCATCCAAAACGAACTTTGTACTTTGCTATGAAGTTCCACCAGGAATGAGTTTTCATGCAAAAACTGTCTATTTCAACTAAATTGATCCATCCAAAACGAACTTTGTACTTGGCTATGAAGTTCCACCAGGAATGAGTTTTCATGCAAAAACTGTCTATTTCAACTAACTTTGTCCATCCAAAACGAACTTTGTACTTTGCTATGAAGTTCCACCAGGAATGAGTTTTCATGCAAAAACTGTCTATTTCAACTTAATTCGTCCATCCAAAACGAACTTTGTACTTTGCTATGAAGTTCCACCAGGAATGAGTTTTTATGCAAAAACTGTCTATTTCAACTAACTTTGTCCATCCAAAACGAACTTTGTACTTTGCTATGAAGTTCCACCAGGAATGAGTTTTCATGCAAAAACTGTCTATTTCAACTAACTTTGTCCATCCAAAACGAACTTTGTACTTTGCTATGAAGTTCCACCAGGAATGAGTTTTCATGCAAAAACTGTCTATTTCAACTAACTTTGTCCATCCAAAACGAACTTTGTACTTTGCTATGAAGTTCCACCAGGAATGAGTTTTTATGCAAAAACTGTCTATTTCAACTAACTTTGTCCATCCAAAACGAACTTTGTACTTTGCTATGAAGTTCCACCAGGAATGAGTTTTCATGGAAAAACTGTCTATTTCAACTAACTTTGTCCATCCAAAACGAACTTTGTACTTTGCTATGAAGTTCCACCAGGAATGAGTTTTCATGCAAAAACTGTCTATTTCAACTAACTTTGTCCATCCAAAACGAACTTTGTACTTTGCTATGAAGTTCCACCAGGAATGAGTTTTCATGCAAAAACTGTCTATTTCAACTAAATTGATCCATCCAAAACGAACTTTGTACTTTGCTATGAAGTTCCACCAGGAATGAGTTTTCATGCAAAAACTGTCTATTTCAACTAAATTGGTGCATCCGTTACGAACTTTGTACTTTGCTATGAAGTTCCACCAGGAATGAGTTTTCATGCAAAAACTGTCTATTTCAACTAACTTTGTCCATCCAAAACGAACTTTGTACTTTGCTATGAAGTTCCACCAGGAATGAGTTTTCATGCAAAAACTGTCTATTTCAACTAAATTGATCCATCCAAAACGAACTTTGTACTTTGCTATGAAGTTCCACCAGGAATGAGTTTTTATGCAAAAACTGTCTATTTCAACTTAATTCGTCCATCCAAAACGAACTTTGTACTTTGCTATGAAGTTCCACCAGGAATGAGTTTTCATGCAAAAACTGTCTATTTCAACTTAATTCGTCCATCCAAAACGAACTTTGTACTTTGCTATGAAGTTCCACCAGGAATGAGTTTTTATGCAAAAACTGTCTATTTCAACTTAATTCGTCCATCCAAAACGAACTTTGTACTTTGCTATGAAGTTCCACCAGGAATGAGTTTTCATGCAAAAACTGTCTATTTCAACTAACTTTGTCCATCTAAAACGAACTTTGTACTTTGCTATGAAGTTCCACCAGGAATGAGTTTTTATGCAAAAACTGTCTATTTCAACTAACTTTGTCCATCCAAAACGAACTTTGTACTTTGCTATGAAGTTCCACCAGGAATGAGTTTTCATGCAAAAACTGTCTATTTCAACTAACTTTGTCCATCCAAAACGAACTTTGTACTTTGCTATGAAGTTCCACCAGGAATGAGTTTTCATGCAAAAACTGTCTATTTCAACTAACTTTGTCCATCCAAAACGAACTTTGTACTTTGCTATGAAGTTCCACCAGGAATGAGTTTTTATGCAAAAACTGTCTATTTCAACTTAATTCGTCCATCCAAAACGAACTTTGTACTTTGCTATGAAGTTCCACCAGGAATGAGTTTTCATGCAAAAACTGTCTATTTCAACTAACTTTGTCCATCCAAAACGAACTTTGTACTTTGCTATGAAGTTCCACCAGGAATGAGTTTTCATGCAAAAACTGTCTATTTCAACTAACTTTGTCCATCCAAAACGAACTTTGTACTTTGCTATGAAGTTCCACCAGGAATGAGTTTTTATGCAAAAACTGTCTATTTCAACTTAATTCGTCCATCCAAAACGAACTTTGTACTTTGCTATGAAGTTCCACCAGGAATGAGTTTTCATGCAAAAACTGTCTATTTCAACTAACTTTGTCCATCCAAAACGAACTTTGTACTTTGCTATGAAGTTCCACCAGGAATGAGTTTTCATACAAAAACTGTCTATTTCAACTAACTTTGTCCATCCAAAACGAACTTTGTACTTTGCTATGAAGTTCCACCAGGAATGAGTTTTCATACAAAAACTGTCTATTTCAACTAAATTGATCCATCCAAAACGAACTTTGTACTTTGCTATGAAGTTCCACCAGGAATGAGTTTTTATGCAAAAACTGTCTATTTCAACTTAATTCGTCCATTCAAAACGAACTTTGTACTTTGCTATGAAGTTCCACCAGGAATGAGTTTTTATGCAAAAACTGTCTATTTCAACTTAATTCGTCCATCCAAAACGAACTTTGTACTTTGCTATGAAGTTCCACCAGGAATGAGTTTTCATGCAAAAACTGTCTATTTCAACTAACTTTGTCCATCTAAAACGAACTTTGTACTTTGCTATGAAGTTCCACCAGGAATGAGTTTTCATGCAAAAACTGTCTATTTTAACTAACTTTGTCCATCCAAAACGAACTTTATACTTTGCTATGAAGTTCCACCAGGAATGAGTTTTCATACAAAAACTGTCTATTTCAACTAAATTGATCCATCCAAAACGAACTTTGTACTTTGCTATGAAGTTCCACCAGGAATGAGTTTTTATGCAAAAACTGTCTATTTCAACTAACTTTGTCCATCCAAAACGAACTTTGTACTTTGCTATGAAGTTCCACCAGGAATGAGTTTTCATGCAAAAACTGTCTATTTCAACTTAATTCGTCCATCCAAAACGAACTTTGTACTTTGCTATGAAGTTCCACCAGGAATGAGTTTTCATGCAAAAACTGTCTATTTCAACTAACTTTGTCCATCTAAAACGAACTTTGTACTTTGCTATGAAGTTCCACCAGGAATGAGTTTTCATGCAAAAACTGTCTATTTCAACTAAATTGATCCATCCAAAACGAACTTTGTACTTTGCTATGAAGTTCCACCAGGAATGAGTTTTCATGCAAAAACTGTCTATTTCAACTTAATTCGTCCATCCAAAACGAACTTTGTACTTTGCTATGAAGTTCCACCAGGAATGAGTTTTCATGCAAAAACTGTCTATTTCAACTAACTTTGTCCATCCAAAACGAACTTTGTACTTTGCTATGAAGTTCCACCAGGAATGAGTTTTCATACAAAAACTGTCTATTTCAACTAAATTGATCCATCCAAAACGAACTTTGTACTTTGCTATGAAGTTCCACCAGGAATGAGTTTTCATGCAAAAACTGTCTATTTCAACTAACTTTGTCCATCCAAAACGAACTTTGTACTTTGCTATGAAGTTCCACCAGGAATGAGTTTTCATGCAAAAACTGTCTATTTCAACTAACTTTGTCCATCTAAAACGAACTTTGTACTTTGCTATGAAGTTCCACCAGGAATGAGTTTTCATGCAAAAACTGTCTATTTCAACTAACTTTGTCCATCTGATTCGAACTTTGTACTTTGCTATGAAGTTCCACCAGGAATGAGTTTTCATACAAAAACTGTCTATTTCAACTTAATTCGTCCATCCAAAACGAACTTTGTACTTTGCTATGAAGTTCCACCAGGAATGAGTTTTCATGCAAAAAACTGTCTATTTCAACTTAATTCGTCCATCCGATTCGAACTTTGTACTTTGCTATGAAGTTCCACCAGGAATGAGTTTTCATACAAAAACTGTCTATTTCAACTAAATTGATCCATCCAAAACGAACTTTGTACTTTGCTATGAAGTTCCACCAGGAATGAGTTTTCATGCAAAAACTGTCTATTTCAACTAAATTGATCCATCCAAAACGAACTTTGTACTTTGCTATGAAGTTCCACCAGGAATGAGTTTTTCATGCAAAAACTGTCTATTTTCAACTAACTTTGTCCATCCAAAACGAACTTTGTACTTTGCTATGAAGTTCCACCAGGAATGAGTTTTTATGCAAAAACTGTCTATTTCAACTAAATTGATCCATCCAAAACGAACTTTGTACTTTGCTATGAAGTTCCACCAGGAATGAGTTTTCATGCAAAAACTGTCTATTTCAACTAAATTGATCCATCCAAAACGAACTTTGTACTTTGCTATGAAGTTCCACCAGGAATGAGTTTTCATGCAAAAACTGTCTATTTCAACTAAATTGATCCATCCAAAACGAACTTTGTACTTGGCTATGAAGTTCCACCAGGAATGAGTTTTCATGCAAAAACTGTCTATTTCAACTAACTTTGTCCATCCAAAACGAACTTTGTACTTTGCTATGAAGTTTCCACCAGGAATGAGTTTTCATGCAAAAACTGTCTATTTCAACTTAATTCGTCCATCCAAAACGAACTTTGTACTTTGCTATGAAGTTCCACCAGGAATGAGTTTTTATGCAAAAACTGTCTATTTCAACTAAATTGATCCATCCAAAACGAACTTTGTACTTTGCTATGAAGTTCCACCAGGAATGAGTTTTCATGCAAAAACTGTCTATTTCAACTAACTTTGTCCATCCAAAACGAACTTTGTACTTTGCTATGAAGTTCCACCAGGAATGAGTTTTCATGCAAAAACTGTCTATTTCAACTTAATTCGTCCATCCAAAACGAACTTTGTACTTGGCTATGAAGTTCCACCAGGAATGAGTTTTTCATGCAAAAACTGTCTATTTCAACTAAATTCATCCATCCAAAACGAACTTTGTACTTTGCTATGAAGTTCCACCAGGAATGAGTTTTCATGCAAAAACTGTCTATTTCAACTTAATTCGTCCATCCGATTCGAACTTTGTACTTTGCTATGAAGTTCCACCAGGAATGAGTTTTCATACAAAAACTGTCTATTTCAACTAAATTGATCCATCCAAAACGAACTTTGTACTTGGCTAGGAAGTTCCACCAGGAATGAGTTTTCATGCAAAAACTGTCTATTTCAACTTAATTCGTCCATCCGATTCGAACTTTGTACTTTGCTATGAAGTTCCACCAGGAATGAGTTTTCATGCAAAAACTGTCTATTTCAACTTAATTCGTCCATCCGATTCGAACTTTGTACTTTGCTATGAAGTTCCACCAGGAATGAGTTTTTCATACAAAAACTGTCTATTTCAACTAAATTGATCCATCCAAAACGAACTTTGTACTTTGCTATGAAGTTCCACCAGGAATGAGTTTTTCATGCAAAAACTGTCCTATTTCAACTAACTTTGTCCATCCAAAACGAACTTTGTACTTTGCTATGAAGTTCCACCAGGAATGAGGTTTTCATGCAAAAACTGTCTATTTCAACTAACTTTGTCCATCCAAAACGAACTTTGTACTTTGCTATGAAGTTCCACCAGGAATGAGTTTTCATGCAAAAACTGTCTATTTCAACTAACTTTGTCCATCCAAAACGAACTTTGTACTTTGCTATGAAGTTCCCACCAGGAATGAGTTTTCATGCAAAAACTGTCTATTTCAACTAACTTTGTCCATCCAAAAACGAACTTTGTACTTTGCTATGAAGTTCCACCAGGAATGAGTTTTCATGCAAAAACTGTCTATTTCAACTAAATTGATCCATCCAAAACGAACTTTGTACTTTGCTATGAAGTTCCACCAGGAATGAGTTTTCATGCAAAAACTGTCTATTTCAACTAAATTGATCCATCCAAAACGAACTTTGTACTTGGCTATGAAGTTCCACCAGGAATGAGTTTTCATGCAAAAACTGTCTATTTCAACTAACTTTGTCCATCCAAAACGAACTTTGTACTTTGCTATGAAGTTCCACCAGGAATGAGTTTTCATGCAAAAACTGTCTATTTCAACTTAATTCGTCCATCCAAAACGAACTTTGTACTTTGCTATGAAGTTCCACCAGGAATGAGTTTTTATGCAAAAACTGTCTATTTCAACTAACTTTGTCCATCCAAACGAACTTTGTACTTTGCTATGAAGTTCCACCAGGAATGAGTTTTCATGCAAAAACTGTCTATTTCAACTAACTTTGTCCATCCAAAACGAACTTTGTACTTTGCTATGAAGTTCCACCAGGAATGAGTTTTCATGCAAAAACTGTCTATTTCAACTAACTTTGTCCATCCAAAACGAACTTTGTACTTTGCTATGAAGTTCCACCAGGAATGAGTTTTTATGCAAAAACTGTCTATTTCAACTAACTTTGTCCATCCAAAACGAACTTTGTACTTTGCTATGAAGTTCCACCAGGAATGAGTTTTCATGGAAAAACTGTCTATTTCAACTAACTTTGTCCATCCAAAACGAACTTTGTACTTTGCTATGAAGTTCCACCAGGAATGAGTTTTCATGCAAAAACTGTCTATTTCAACTAACTTTGTCCATCCAAAACGAACTTTGTACTTTGCTATGAAGTTCCACCAGGAATGAGTTTTCATGCAAAAACTGTCTATTTCAACTAAATTGATCCATCCAAAACGAACTTTGTACTTTGCTATGAAGTTCCACCAGGAATGAGTTTTCATGCAAAAACTGTCTATTTCAACTAAATTGGTGCATCCGTTACGAACTTTGTACTTTGCTATGAAGTTCCACCAGGAATGAGTTTTCATGCAAAAACTGTCTATTTCAACTAACTTTGTCCATCCAAAACGAACTTTGTACTTTGCTATGAAGTTCCACCAGGAATGAGTTTTCATGCAAAAACTGTCTATTTCAACTAACTTTGTCCATCCAAAACGAACTTTGTACTTTGCTATGAAGTTCCACCAGGAATGAGTTTTCATGCAAAAACTGTCTATTTCAACTTAGTTCGTCCATCCAAAACGAACTTTGTACTTTGCTATGAAGTTCCACCAGGAATGAGTTTTTATGCAAAAACTGTCTATTTCAACTAAATTGATCCATCCAAAACGAACTTTGTACTTTGCTATGAAGTTCCACCAGGAATGAGTTTTCATGCAAAAACTGTCTATTTCAACTAACTTTGTCCATCCAAAACGAACTTTGTACTTTGCTATGAAGTTCCACCAGGAATGAGTTTTCATGCAAAAACTGTCTATTTCAACTAACTTTGTCCATCCAAAACGAACTTTGTACTTTGCTATGAAGTTCCACCAGGAATGAGTTTTCATGCAAAAACTGTCTATTTCAACTTAATTCGTCCATCCAAAACGAACTTTGTACTTTGCTATGAAGTTCCACCAGGAATGAGTTTTCATGTAAAAACTGTCTATTTCAACTAAATTGATCCATCCAAAACGAACTTTGTACTTTGCTATGAAGTTCCACCAGGAATGAGTTTTCATGCAAAAACTGTCTATTTCAACTAAATTGATCCATCCAAAACGAACTTTGTACTTTGCTATGAAGTTCCACCAGGAATGAGTTTTCATGCAAAAACTGTCTATTTCAACTAAATTGGTGCATCCGTTACGAACTTTGTACTTTGCTATGAAGTTCCACCAGGAATGAGTTTTCATGCAAAAACTGTCTATTTCAACTAACTTTGTCCATCCAAAACGAACTTTGTACTTTGCTATGAAGTTCCACCAGGAATGAGTTTTCATGCAAAAACTGTCTATTTCAACTAACTTTGTCCATCCAAAACGAACTTTGTACTTTGCTATGAAGTTCCACCAGGAATGAGTTTTCATGCAAAAACTGTCTATTTCAACTTAATTCGTCCATCCAAAACGAACTTTGTACTTTGCTATGAAGTTCCACCAGGAATGAGTTTTTATGCAAAAACTGTCTATTTCAACTAAATTGATCCATCCAAAACGAACTTTGTACTTTGCTATGAAGCTCCACCAGGAATGAGTTTTCATGCAAGAACTGTCTATTTCAACTAAATTGATCCATCCAAAACGAACTTTGGACTTTGCTATGAAGTTCCACCAGGAATGAGTTTTCATGCAAAAACTGTCTATTTCAACTAACTTTGTCCATCCAAAACGAACTTTGTACTTTCCTATGGAACTATACCAGGAACGAGTTTTCATGCAAAAACCGTCTATTTCAACGTAATTGGTGCATCCGATACGAACTTTGTACTTTGCTATGGAATTCTACCAGGAATGAGTTTACATGCAAAAACTGTCTATTTCAACTAAATTCGTCCATCCGATACGAACTTTGTACTTTGCTATGAAGTTCCACCAGGAATGAGTTTTCATGCAAAAACTGTCTATTTCAACTAACTTTGTCCATCCAAAACGAACTTTGTACTTTGCTATGAAGTTCCACCAGGAATGAGTTTTTATGCAAAAACTGTCTATTTCAACTAACTTTGTCCATCCAAAACGAACTTTGTACTTTGCTATGAAGTTCCACCAGGAATGAGTTTTCATGCAAAAACTGTCTATTTCAACTAAATTGATCCATCCAAAACGAACTTTGTACTTTGCTATGAAGCTCCACCAGGAATGAGTTTTCATGCAAAAACTGTCTATTTTAACTAAATTGATCCATCCAAAACGAACTTTGTACTTTGCTATGAAGTTCCACCAGGAATGAGTTTTCATGCAAAAACTGTCTATTTCAACTAACTTTGTCCATCCAAAACGAACTTTGTTCTTTGCTATGAAGTTCCACCAGGAATGAGTTTTCATGCAAAAACTGTCTATTTCAACTAAATTGATCCATCCAAAATGAACTTTGTACTTTGCTATGAAGTTCCACCAGGAATGAGTTTTCATGCAAAAACTGTCTATTTCAACTAACTTTGTCCATCCAAAACGAACTTTGTTCTTTGCTATGAAGTTCCACCAGGAATGAGTTTTCATGCAAAAACTGTCTATTTCAACTAACTTTGTCCATCCAAAACGAACTTTGTTCTTTGCTATGAAGTTCCACCAGGAATGAGTTTTCATGCAAAAACTGTCTATTTCAACTAATTTTGTCCATCCAAAACGAACTTTGTACTTTGCTATGAAGTTCCACCAGGAATGAGTTTTTATGCAAAAACTGTCTATTTCAACTAAATTGATCCATCCAAAACGAACTTTGTACTTTGCTATGAAGTTCCACCAGGAATGAGTTTTCATGCAAAAACTGTCTATTTCAACTAAATTGATCCATCCAAAACGAACTTTGTACTTTGCTATGAAGTTCCACCAGGAATGAGTTTTCATGCAAGAACTGTCTATTTCAACTAACTTTGTCCATCCAAAACGAACTTTGTACTTTGCTATGAAGTTCCACCAGGAATGAGTTTTCATGCAAAAACTGTCTATTTCAACTAAATTGATCCATCCAAAACGAACTTTGTACTTTGCTATGAAGTTCCACCAGGAATGAGTTTTCATGCAAAAACTGTCTATTTCAACTTAATTCGTCCATGCAAAACTAACTTTGTACTTTGCTATGAAGTTCTACCAGGAATGAGTTTTCATGCAAAAACTGTCTATTTCAACTTAATTCGTTTATGCAAAACTAACTTTGTACTTTGCTATGAATTTCTACCAGGAATGAGTTTTCATGCAAAAACTGTCTATTTTAACTTAATTCGTTTATGCAAAACTAACTTTGTACTTTGCTACGAAGTTCCACCAGGAATGAGTTTTCATGCAAAAACTGTCTATTTCAACTTAATTCGTCCATGCAAAACTAACTTTGTACTTTGCTACGAAGTTCCACCAGGAATGAGTTTTCATGCAAAAACTGTCTATTTCAACTTAATTCGTCCATGCAAAACTAACTTTGTACTTTGCTATGAAGTTCTACCAGGAATGAGTTTTCATGCAAAAACTGTCTATTTCAACTTAATTCGTTTATGCAAAACTAACTTTGTACTTTGCTATGAATTTCTACCAGGAATGAGTTTTCATGCAAAAACTGTCTATTTTAACTTAATTCGTTTATGCAAAACTAACCTTGTACTTTGCTATGAAGTTCCACCATGAATGAGTTTTCATGCAAAAACTGTCTATTTCAACTTAATTCGTCCATGCAAAACTAACTTTGTACTTTGCTATGAAGTTCCACCATGAATGAGTTTTCATGCAAAAACTGTCTATTTCAACTTAATTCGTCCATGCAAAACTAACTTTGTACTTTGCTACGAAGTTCCACCAGGAATGAGTTTTTATGCAAAAACTGTCTATTTCAACTTAATTCGTCCATGCAAAACTAACTTTGTACTTTGCTACGAAGTTCCACCAGGAATGAGTTTTTATGCAAAAACTGTCTATTTCAACTTAATTCGTCCATGCAAAACTAACTTTGTACTTTGCTACGAAGTTCCACCAGGAATGAGTTTTTATGCAAAAACTGTCTATTTCAACTTAATTCGTCCATGCAAAACTAACTTTGTACTTTGCTACGAAGTTCCACCAGGAATGAGTTTTCATGCAAAAACTGTCTATTTCAACTTAATTCGTCCATGCAAAACTAACTTTGTACTTTGCTATGAAGTTCCACCATGAATGAGTTTTCATGCAAAAACTGTCTATTTCAACTTAATTCGTCCATGCAAAACTAACTTTGTACTTTGCTACGAAGTTCCACCAGGAATGAGTTTTCATGCAAAAACTGTCTATTTCAACTTAATTCGTCCATGCAAAACTAACTTTGTACTTTGCTATGAAGTTCCACCAGGAATGAGTTTTCATGCAAAAACTGTCTATTTTAACTTAATTCGTCCATGCAAAACTAACTTTGTACTTTGCTACGAAGTTCCACCAGGAATGAGTTTTCATGCAAAAACTGTCTATTTCAACTTAATTCGTCCATGCAAAACTAACTTTGTACTTTGCTACGAAGTTCCACCAGGAATGAGTTTTTATGCAAAAACTGTCTATTTCAACTTAATTCGTCCATGCAAAACTAACTTTGTACTTTGCTACGAAGTTCCACCAGGAATGAGTTTTCATGCAAAAACTGTCTATTTCAACTTAATTCGTCCATGCAAAACTAACTTTGTACTTTGCTATGAAGTTCCACCATGAATGAGTTTTCATGCAAAAACTGTCTATTTCAACTTAATTCGTCCATGCAAAACTAACTTTGTACTTTGCTATGAAGTTCCACCATGAATGAGTTTTCATGCAAAAACTGTCTATTTCAACTTAATTCGTCCATGCAAAACTAACTTTGTACTTTGTTACGAAGTTCCACCAGGAATGAGTTTTTATGCAAAAACTGTCTATTTCAACTTAATTCGTCCATGCAAAACTAACTTTGTACTTTGCTACGAAGTTCCACCAGGAATGAGTTTTTATGCAAAAACTGTCTATTTCAACTTAATTCGTCCATGCAAAACTAACTTTGTACTTTGCTACGAAGTTCCACCATGAATGAGTTTTCATGCAAAAACTGTCTATTTCAACTTAATTCGTCCATGCAAAACTAACTTTGTACTTTGCTACGAAGTTCCACCAGGAATGAGTTTTTATGCAAAAACTGTCTATTTCAACTTAATTCGTCCATGCAAAACTAACTTTGTACTTTGCTATGAAGTTCCACCAGGAATGAGTTTTTATGCAAAAACTGTCTATTTTAACTTAATTCGTCCATGCAAAACTAACTTTGTACTTTGCTACGAAGTTCCACCAGGAATGAGTTTTCATGCAAAAACTGTCTATTTCAACTTAATTCGTCCATGCAAAACTAACTTTGTACTTTGCTACGAAGTTCCACCAGGAATGAGTTTTTATGCAAAAACTGTCTATTTCAACTTAATTCGTCCATGCAAAACTAACTTTGTACTTTGCTACGAAGTTCCACCAGGAATGAGTTTTCATGCAAAAACTGTCTATTTCAACTTAATTCGTCCATGCAAAACTAACTTTGTACTTTGCTACGAAGTTCCACCAGGAATGAGTTTTTATGCAAAAACTGTCTATTTCAACTTAATTCGTCCATGCAAAACTAACTTTGTACTTTGCTACGAAGTTCCACCAGGAATGAGTTTTCATGCAAAAACTGTCTATTTTAACTTAATTCGTCCATGCCAAACTAACTTTGTACTTTGCTACGAAGTTTCACCAGGAATGAGTTTTCATGCAAAAACTGTCTATTTTAACTTAATTCGTCTATGCAAAACTAACTTTGTACTTTGCTACGAAGTTCCACCAGGAATGAGTTTTCATGCAAAAACTGTCTATTTCAACTTAATTCGTCCATGCAAAACTAACTTTGTACTTTGCTACGAAGTTTCACCAGGAATGAGTTTTCATGCAAAAACTGTCTATTTCAACTTAATTCGTCCATGCAAAACTAACTTTGTACTTTGCTACGAAGTTCCACCAGGAATGAGTTTTTATGCAAAAACTGTCTATTTCAACTTAATTCGTCCATGCAAAACTAACTTTGTACTTTGCTACGAAGTTCCACCATGAATGAGTTTTCATGCAAAAACTGTCTATTTCAACTTAATTCGTCCATGCAAAACTAACTTTGTACTTTGCTACGAAGTTCCACCAGGAATGAGTTTTCATGCAAAAACTGTCTATTTCAACTTAATTCGTCCATGCAAAACTAACTTTGTACTTTGCTACGAAGTTCCACCAGGAATGAGTTTTCATGCAAAAACTGTCTATTTCAACTTAATTCGTCCATGCAAAACTAACTTTGTACTTTGCTACTAAGTTCCACCAGGAATGAGTTTTTATGCAAAAACTGTCTATTTTAACTTAATTCGTCCATGCAAAACTAACTTTGTACTTTGCTACGAAGTTTCACCAGGAATGAGTTTTCATGCAAAAACTGTCTATTTCAACTTAATTCGTCCATGCAAAACTAACTTTGTACTTTGCTACGAAGTTCCACCAGGAATGAGTTTTCATGCAAAAACTGTCTATTTCAACTTAATTCGTCCATGCAAAACTAACTTTGTACTTTGCTATGAAGTTCCACCATGAATGAGTTTTCATGCAAAAACTGTCTATTTCAACTTAATTCGTCCATGCAAAACTAACTTTGTACTTTGCTACGAAGTTCCACCAGGAATGAGTTTTTATGCAAAAACTGTCTATTTTAACTTAATTCGTCCATGCAAAACTAACTTTGCACTTTGCTACGAAGTTCCACCAGGAATGAGTTTTCATGCAAAAACTGTCTATTTTAACTTAATTCGTCCATGCAAAACTAACTTTGTACTTTGCTATGAAGTTCCACCATGAATGAGTTTTCATGCAAAAACTGTCTATTTCAACTTAATTCGTCCATGCAAAACTAACTTTGTACTTTGCTACGAAGTTCCACCAGGAATGAGTTTTTATGCAAAAACTGTCTATTTCAACTTAATTCGTCCATGCAAAACTAACTTTGTACTTTGCTACGAAGTTCCACCAGGAATGAGTTTTCATGCAAAAACTGTCTATTTCAACTTAATTCGTCCATGCAAAACTAACTTTGTACTTTGCTATGAAGTTCTACCAGGAATGAGTTTTCATGCAAAAACTGTCTATTTCAACTTAATTCGTTCATGCAAAACTAACTTTGTACTTTGCTATGAATTTCTACCAGGAATGAGTTTTCATGCAAAAACTGTCTATTTTAACTTAATTCGTTTATGCAAAACTAACTTTGTACTTTGCTATGTAGTTCCACCAGGAATGAGTTTTCATGCAAAAACTGTCTATTTCAACTTAATTCGTCCATCCGATACGAACTTTGTACTTTGCTATGAATTTCTACCAGGAATGAGTTTTCATGCAAAAACTGTCTATTTTAACTTAATTCGTTTATGCAAAACTAACTTTGTACTTTGCTATGTAGTTCCACCAGGAATGAGTTTTCATGCAAAAACTGTCTATTTCAACTTAATTCGTCCATCCGATACGAACTTTGTACTTTGCTATGAATTTCTACCAGGAATGAGTTTTCATGCAAAAACTGTCTATTTTAACTTAATTCGTTTATGCAAAACTAACTTTGTACTTTGCTATGTAGTTCCACCAGGAATGAGTTTTCATGCAAAAACTGTCTATTTCAACTTAATTCGTCCATCCGATACGAACTTTGTACTTTGCTATGAATTTCTACCAGGAATGAGTTTTCATGCAAAAACTGTCTATTTTAACTTAATTCGTTTATGCAAAACTAACTTTGTACTTTGCTATGTAGTTCCACCAGGAATGAGTTTTCATGCAAAAACTGTCTATTTCAACTTAATTCGTCCATCCGATACGAACTTTGTACTTTGCTATGAATTTCTACCAGGAATGAGTTTTCATGCAAAAACTGTCTATTTTAACTTAATTCGTCCATCCAAAACTAACTTTGTACTTTGCTATGTAGTTCCACCAGGAATGAGTTTTCATGCAAAAACTGTCTATTTCAACTTAATTCGTCCATGCAAAACTAACTTTGTACTTTGCTACGAAGTTCCACCAGGAATGAGTTTTTATGCAAAAACTGTCTATTTCAACTTAATTCGTCCATGCAAAACTAACTTTGTACTTTGCTACGAAGTTCCACCAGGAATGAGTTTTCATGCAAAAACTGTCTATTTCAACTTAATTCGTCCATGCAAAACTAACTTTGTACTTTGCTACGAAGTTCCACCAGGAATGAGTTTTTATGCAAAAACTGTCTATTTCAACTTAATTCGTCCATGCAAAACTAACTTTGTACTTTGCTACGAAGTTCCACCAGGAATGAGTTATCATGCAAAAACTGTCTATTTCAACTTAATTCGTCCATGCAAAACTAACTTTGTACTTTGCTATGAAGTTCCACCATGAATGAGTTTTCATGCAAAAACTGTCTATTTCAACTTAATTCGTCCATGCAAAACTAACTTTGTACTTTGCTACGAAGTTCCACCAGGAATGAGTTTTCATGCAAAAACTGTCTATTTCAACTTAATTCGTCCATGCAAAACTAACTTTGTACTTTGCTACGAAGTTCCACCAGGAATGAGTTTTTATGCAAAAACTGTCTATTTCAACTTAATTCGTCCATGCAAAACTAACTTTGTACTTTGCTATGAAGTTCCACCATGAATGAGTTTTCATGCAAAAACTGTCTATTTCAACTTAATTCGTCCATGCAAAACTAACTTTGTACTTTGCTACGAAGTTCCACCAGGAATGAGTTTTTATGCAAAAACTGTCTATTTCAACTTAATTCGTCCATGCAAAACTAACTTTGTACTTTGCTATGAAGTTCCACCATGAATGAGTTTTCATGCAAAAACTGTCTATTTCAACTAACTTTGTCCATCCAAAACGAACTTTGTACTTTGCTATGAAGTTCCACCAGGAATGAGTTTTCATGCAAAAACTGTCTATTTCAACTAAATTGATCCATCCAAAACGAACTTTGTACTTTGCTATGAAGTTCCACCAGGAATGAGTTTTCATGCAAAAACTGTCTATTTCAACTAACTTTGTCCATCCAAAACGAACTTTGTACTTTGCTATGAAGTTCCACCAGGAATGAGTTTTCATGCAAAAACTGTCTATTTCAACTAAATTGATCCATCCAAAACGAACTTTGTACTTTGCTATGAAGTTCCACCAGGAATGAGTTTTCATGCAAAAACTGTCTATTTCAACTAACTTTGTCCATCCAAAACGAACTTTGTACTTTGCTATGAAGTTCCACCAGGAATGAGTTTTCATGCAAAAACTGTCTATTTCAACTAAATTGATCCATCCAAAACGAACTTTGTACTTTGCTATGAAGTTCCACCAGGAATGAGTTTTCATGCAAAAACTGTCTATTTCAACTAACTTTGTCCATCCAAAACGAACTTTGTACTTTGCTATGAAGTTCCACCAGGAATGAGTTTTCATGCAAAAACTGTCTATTTCAACTAAATTGATCCATCCAAAACGAACTTTGTACTTTGCTATGAAGTTCCACCAGGAATGAGTTTTCATGCAAAAACTGTCTATTTCAACTAACTTTGTCCATCCAAAACGAACTTTGTACTTTGCTATGAAGTTCCACCAGGAATGAGTTTTCATGCAAAAACTGTCTATTTCAACTAACTTTGTCCATCCAAAACGAACTTTGTACTTTGCTATGAAGTTCCACCAGGAATGAGTTTTCATGCAAAAACTGTCTATTTCAACTAAATTGATCCATCCAAAACGAACTTTGTACTTTGCTATGAAGTTCCACCAGGAATGAGTTTTCATGCAAAAACTGTCTATTTCAACTAACTTTGTCCATCCAAAACGAACTTTGTACTTTGCTATGAAGTTCCACCAGGAATGAGTTTTCATGCAAAAACTGTCTATTTCAACTTAATTCGTCCATGCAAAACTAACTTTGTACTTTGCTATGAAGTTCCACCAGGAATGAGTTTTCATGCAAAAACTGTCTATTTCAACTAACTTTGTCCATCCAAAACGAACTTTGTACTTTGCTATGAAGTTCCACCAGGAATGAGTTTTCATGCAAAAACTGTCTATTTCAACTAAATTGATCCATCCAAAACGAACTTTGTACTTTGCTATGAAGTTCCACCAGGAATGAGTTTTCATGCAAAAACTGTCTATTTCAACTAACTTTGTCCATCCAAAACGAACTTTGTACTTTGCTATGAAGTTCCACCAGGAATGAGTTTTCATGCAAAAACTGTCTATTTCAACTAACTTTGTCCATCCAAAACGAACTTTGTACTTTGCTATGAAGTTCCACCAGGAATGAGTTTTCATGCAAAAACTGTCTATTTCAACTAAATTGATCCATCCAAAACGAACTTTGTACTTTGCTATGAAGTTCCACCAGGAATGAGTTTTCATGCAAAAACTGTCTATTTCAACTAACTTTGTCCATCCAAAACGAACTTTGTACTTTGCTATGAAGTTCCACCAGGAATGAGTTTTCATGCAAAAACTGTCTATTTCAACTAACTTTGTCCATCCAAAACGAACTTTGTACTTTGCTATGAAGTTCCACCAGGAATGAGTTTTCATGCAAAAACTGTCTATTTCTACTAAATTGATCCATCCAAAACGAACTTTGTACTTTGCTATGAAGTTCCACCAGGAATGAGTTTTCATGCAAAAACTGTCTATTTCAACTAACTTTGTCCATCCAAAACGAACTTTGTACTTTGCTATGAAGTTCCACCAGGAATGAGTTTTCATGCAAAAACTGTCTATTTCAACTAAATTGATCCATCCAAAACGAACTTTGTACTTTGCTATGAAGTTCCACCAGGAAAGAGTTTTCATGCAAAAACTGTCTATTTCAACTAACTTTGTCCATCCAAAACGAACTTTGTACTTTGCTATGAAGTTCCACCAGGAATGAGTTTTCATGCAAAAACTGTCTATTTCAACTAACTTTGTCCATCCAAAACGAACTTTGTACTTTGCTATGAAGTTCCACCAGGAATGAGTTTTCATACAAAAACTGTCTATTTCAACTAAATTGATCCATCCAAAACGAACTTTGTACTTTGCTATGAAGTTCCACCAGGAATGAGTTTTTATGCAAAAACTGTCTATTTCAACTAATTTTGTCCATCCAAAACGAACTTTGTACTTTGCTATGAAGTTCCACCAGGAATGAGTTTTCATGCAAAAACTGTCTATTTCAACTAAATTGATCCATCCAAAACGAACTTTGTACTTTGCTATGAAGTTCCACCAGGAATGAGTTTTTATGCAAAAACTGTCTATTTCAACTAACTTTGTCCATCCAAAACGAACTTTGTACTTTGCTATGAAGTTCCACCAGGAATGAGTTTTCATGCAAAAACTATCTATTTCAACTAACTTTGTCCATCTAAAACGAACTTTGTACTTTGCTATGAAGTTCTACCAGGAATGAGTTTTCATGCAAGAACTGTCTTTTTCAACTAAATTGATCCATCCAAAACGAACTTTGTACTTTGCTATGAAGTTCCAGGAATGAGTTTTTATGCAAAAACTGTCTATTTCAACTAACTTTGTCCATTCAAAACGAACTTTGTACTTTGCTATGAAGTTCCACCAGGAATGAGTTTTCATGCAAAAACTGTCTATTTCAACTAACTTTGTCCATCCAAAACGAACTTTGTACTTTGCTATGAAGTTCCACCAGGAATGAGTTTTCATGCAAAAACTGTCTATTTCAACTAAATTGATCCATCCAAAACGATTTTTGTACTTTGCTATGAAGTTCCACCAGGAATGAGTTTTCATGCAAAAACTGTCTATTTGAACTAAATTGATCCATCCAAAACGAACTTTGTACTTTGCTATGAAGTTCCACCAGGAATGAGTTTTCATGCAAAAACTGTCTATTTCAACTAAATTGATCCATCCAAAACGAACTTTGTTCTTTGCTATGAAGTTCCACTAGGAATGAGTTTTCATGCAAAAACTGTCTGTTTCAACTTAATTCGTCCATCCGATACGAACTTTGTACTTTGCTATGAAGTTCTACCAGGAATGAGTTTTCATGCAAGAACTGTCTATTTAAACTAAACTGATCCATCCAAAACGAACTTTGTACTTTGCTATGAAGTTCCACCAGGAATGGGTTTTCATGCAAAAACTGTCTGTTGTAGACAACGGTGAAGTCGGCACTTGCAGTTTAACGCATGATTTGTTTTTTGTTTTCGTCACCTGACGCAATGACGGTGACAGCTCGGTGACGGGTGACAGAAGCCGTTACCGAAGGGACGATGCCATAAAGGGATCGAGATCGAGGCGCGAAAAGGGACGATAACGGCCATCGCGTGTGCGCCATCGATTTAGAGTTATTCACAACCGAAACGCGCAAGTGATAAGACGTGTAATTTTTTAACACCAGCACCACCACTCGCACCACTCGCTCCCACGCACCCGAATTATACCAGCGAAGCCGTACCACCTGCCCAAAACCAGTGCTCCGCGAAAGAAGTTTGAAATAGAAAATAAAATTGCTAGAAACCTGTAAAAATTGGTGTTAGGAAACGCGTCCACGGCGAAACAGAAACTGGAAAGAACGTTGCGTTGCAACATTTTAAAAAATTACACTGGTGATTTTGTGTGAACAATTGACAATTGAGTGAAAATGAACCGCGAAAACGTTGAGTCCAACCCCGCCGCGAATTCGACAGTGCGACAACTTTCCCCAGTGCAAGACCTAGCGGAAGACACTGTTTCGATACAGGAGTTGATTCAGCAAGCCAGAGAAGCGAACGAAAGCTTCAACAGGCTGACCGCGCAAATCGCTCAGTTGAGCCCAAGCGTGTCAAGAGGACTCGGAATGTCACTGAACGAGCAACGCGAAGGCGCGATATCCCAGCGCGTCCGCACAGGAACCGCCGAAGATGTGCCTTTTCCTTCGGCCGCCACCCTGCCGCGGAGATCAACGCTCGGGACGCCTAACGCCAGAGGCACGGAAAGTGAACCTGTGAGCGCATTGCCGCGACCGGCCATCGCGTTTCCAGATTTCCTGCGCTACGACGCGCAAGCCGGCCCGTCAGGAAGATCGACGCTTGGGACGCCATTCATCAGCGACACAGAGCATGAACCTGTGAGCGCGTCGCTGCGACCGGCCATTGCGTCTCCAGATTTTTTGCGCTATGACGCGCATGCCGGACCGTCAACGGCTCGGCGTAGCGAAGCAGACCGGTACGGGGCTACCGGAAAAAGAACAGCCGTACATCCCGAACGAGAACGTGACCTTCAGCGGGCTTTGGAAGACATGGAGATCGAGCATCTTCGGGAGCGAAACCGCTTGATGCAATCCTTCGAAGCAACGGATCATCAACGAAGCGCACATCCGCCATCACGCGTGAGTATCGTTCCAGATAGATTGCAGGCGAACGCCTTCTCAGTCTTTGATCTTTCGCAGACGCAATACATAGCCCGGCAAGGGAGGAAACGGGACTTGCCGACGTTCTCCGGCAATCCCGAAGAATGGCCGATGTTTATTGCCTCCTTCGAGTACACCACGGAGGCGTGCGGTTATAACGACGTGGAGAATCTGGACCGGCTGCAGAAGGCCCTAAAAGAAAAAGCGTTAGAGGCAGTACGTTGTCGCTTGATGCATCCATCCAACGTACCTGGCGTGATCTCCACGCTAAGAATGCTTTTCGGCCGTCCCGAAATTATTGTCCACTCCCTGGTGAACAAGGTGCGATCGATGCCGGCGCCTAAGCAGGAACGTCTCGAAACGCTCATCGACTTTGGGGTCGCGGTTCAGAATCTTTGCGCGACCATCACGGCGTCAGGACTAGACGAATACATGTGCAATGTGGCGTTGTTGAATGAGTTGACGGAACGCTTACCCCCGTCGCTGAAGCTCAATTGGGGATGTCATCGAATTAACGTGAGCCACGTTACGCTCTCGAGTTTCAACGACTGGCTGAGTCATTTGGTCGAAGCAGCAAGTTTGGTGACTATGTCGTCGGTGTACACCCATGAGGGTTCATCTACCAGACCTGCAACGAGTAACAGCGGATACAGGCAACATCGGCACGTAAATACTCACCTGACGAACACTGCAACCAGGCGCCCCTCAACGAGTTCTAGCAGCGTAACGCTGCGTTGCCCAGTATGCCAACAACAATGCGCCAAAGTAGAAAACTGTTCCGATTTTCTGGCAATGGACATAGACGCCCGTTGGCGAACAGTGCGTGAGAAACGTCTGTGTCGTAAATGCCTTGAACAACACCAGCGCTGCGACAGAAGAACGCAGTGTGGCACCAATGGCTGCGTCTTTCTTCATAACAAGCTGCTTCATGATGGTTCGAGGACCAGAGTTGAAGCCGGAAATACGTCACGAACCGTAACCAACGAGCATCAAGCTTTTAACAGTCACCGAATTGCGCTAGAGGCGCCACCACTCTTCCGATATGTTCCGATTACCCTTCATGGCAATGGCTGTAAAGTAGAAACATTTGCGTTCCTGGACGACGGTTCGTCAGCCACCTTCATAGAACATGCTTTGGAAGAAGAACTAGGCATTCAGGGAACTCCTCATCCGTTGTGCCTCTGGTGGACCGGAAATTAGAAAAGAGAAGAGAAAAATTCAGTGAGAGTATCGTTGAGAATATCCGGCAGTGACGAAGCCGGCAAAGTATTCGTATTGCCCAATGTACATACCGTGCACAGCTTGGCGCTACCGAATCAGAGTCTGTGCGCCCAGAAACTTCAGAACACTTTCGCGCACTTGACCGGCCTAAAACTGACCTCGTACACGAATATCATGCCAAGGGTTCTAATCGGCATAGATAACTGTCATCTGGGTCATCCGTTGACATATCGTGAGGGAAAATCGCATGAACCCGTTGCTGCCAAAACGCGATTAGGCTGGATTGTCTACGGATCGTACGAAACGAATCCCGGCGAAGCAAACGGGATTCTCAACCACCATAGACCAAAGGTGTGCCCATGCATGGACATCAACGACGATAAAACCGATGCACAATTGAAGGAATACTTTGCAATTGATTCGTTAGGTATCACCAAGTTACCTCATCACACAGGTTCCAAAGATGAAGAAAAGGCGCTAGAAATTCTGGCCGCGACAACCCGTTTAAATGGCGAACGTTATGAGACAAGTTTGTTGTGGAAGTACAGCACAATTCAATTACCGCCAAGTAAGCCGATGGCACTAAAACGCTTTGAATGTCTCAAAAGAAAAATGGAAAAAGAACCAGTGTTGAGGGCTGCCATCGTTGAAAAGATGAATGAGTACGAGAGAAAGGGCTACATCAGGCGCCTAACACCGAGAGAGCTATCGGAAAAACGTGATGCAGATTGGTTGGAGACATCAAAGAAATGTTTTTTCAAGTGGCCATCAGACCCGAAGATCAACGCAGCCAAATGATATTGTGGAACGGCGGTGTGGATGACAGGACTCCAGACGTGTACGCCATGACCGTTATGACGTTTGGCGCCGCATGTTCACCCTGCTGCGCGCACTATGTGAAGAATCTTAACGCCGAGCGATTTAAATCCGAATTTCCTCGCGCCTTCGAATGCATCGTTAAAGAGCACTATGTTGACGACATGCTGGCAAGTGTCGAAACTGAAGACGAAGCTATAATGCTGGCAAAAGAAGTGCGACACGTACATGCACAGGGTGGCTTTGAAATAAGAAACTGGCTGTCCAATTCAAACGTGGTGATTCAGCAATTAGAGGCATCTATAACGAAAGAGAAAGATGTAAACGTTGGTACAGATACGAAAACAGAAAAGGTATTGGGAATGTGGTGGGACACGCAATCCGACACATTCACCTATAAAGTCTCACCTAGAAACGATGAGCAGCTGCTAACGGGAGCAAAGCATCCGACTAAACGTGAGGTGCTACGGATCCTAATGCGGATCTACGACCCGTTGGGTCTCTTGGGTAACGTGCTTATGTTCCTGAAAGTTCTGCTTCAAGAGATCTGGCGTGCTGGTGTCGGATGGGATGAAAAAGTCAGCGGCCGTTTAGCAGAACAGTGGGAAAGGTGGATCACCATATTACCCGACGTTTGCCAGATCAGGATACCAAGGTGCTATCGACAGAACACGTCGGCGTTGACTCGTAGCATACAGCTTCACGTATTCTGCGACGCGAGCGAAAACGGGATGGCAGCGGTTGCATATTTCCGATTTGAAGAAGAAGGGACCATAGAATGCGCTCTTGTCGGATCGAAAACTAGAGTGGCACCACTGCGATTTCTATCGATCCCTCGATTAGAACTGCAAGCAGCGGTTATCGGCACCCGACTTGCGAATACGATTATTAAATCGCACCGTTTGAACATCACTCGAACTACATATTGGACGGATTCGCGTGACGTCATCTGTTGGCTACGGTCGGATCATCGACGATATAGTCAATTTGTAGCTTTCCGAGTCGGTGAAAAACTCGAGTCCACCAAGGTTGACGATTGGCAGTGGCTGTCAACGAAGGTCAATGTAGCCGACGATGGTACGAAGTGGACGAGAATTCCCGATTTGAGCACATCAAGCCGATGGCTCAAAGGTCCGAGCTTTCTTTGGCAACCAGAGAAGGAATGGCCAATTCCACCGACGCGATCGGATGATACAGCGGAAGAACTACGTCGCAACCTGCTGCATCATTCAAGCACTGAGCCACTTATTCGGATCGATCGATTCTCTAGTTGGAATAGGTTGCTCAGATCCGTTGGATACGTTATTCGATTTTCACATAATTGTATGCACCGAACTAACGGAAAAACGATCACGACAGGACCACTCACGCAGGAAGAGCTTGAAACAGCAGAACGCGTGATTATAAAACAAATCCAGCGAGAAACGTTTCCAGAAGAGATCCGGCGACTAGAGAGCCGCGTAGTAAAACAGCATCCATGGTCGCAACCCATCGAAAAAGGCAGCGCATTGTATCAGCTCTCACCGAAAATCGACGACTATGGCGTGCTGAGAATAAGTAGTCGTTTTGAAAACTGCCCTGTGGTAAACGAATCGCTGCGCAAGCCAGTTATCCTACCGAGACGACACACAGGAACTGACTTGCTTATACTGCACTACCACGCACGTTACCGACATTGTAACCATCAGACCGTCGTTAACGAACTAAGAGCCAAATATCATATACCGCGCTTGTTGACAGAATATAAGCGCGTCCGGAAAACATGTCAACATTGTCGCAATCGAGAAGCTGCTCCCGAACCGCCGTTGATGGGAAGCATTCCTCAACAAAGAACGGCCATGGATCAGCGTGCGTTTACATATACCGGAATAGACTACTTCGGCCCAATGAACGTAGTAGTTGGACGTCGCGTGGAGAAACGTTGGGGAGTGATTTTCACTTGTTTGACAACACGAGCAGTGCACCTTGAAATCGCGCACTCACTGACAACTTCTTCCTGCATCCTAGCGATCCGCCGTTTTATCGCTAGACGAGGAGTGCCGCGCGAAATCATCAGCGATCGTGGGACAAACTTTGTAGGTTCATCGAGAGAGTTGAAGGAAGCCCGGATGAACGTGGATGAGAATAAGATCATCGTCGAATTTACTAGTCCTGAGTTGAAGTGGAGCTTCAATCCGCCAGCGGCTCCGCATTTTGGAGGGTGCTGGGAACGCCTCGTTCAGTCGGTGAAAAAAGTTTTAAGCCAGTTCGAACTGCCGCGTACGCCTAACGACGAAGTGCTGCAATCTACGATAGCCGAAATAGAAATGGTCATTAACTCAAGACCTCTGACCTACGTACCTTTGGACGATGATTTCGCACCACCGATAACGCCCAACCAACTACTTTTGGGTAGCTCAAACGGCAGCAAGCCGCCTGCCTCACTTGATGATACAGCAGGGGCCATAAAATCTTCATGGAAAGCGTCGCAGCGCAACGCAGATCTTTTTTGGCGAAAATGGGTAGCTGAGTATCTTCCGACGTTGACACGTAGAACTAAGTGGTTTCACCCTGCTCGCCCTATAGAGGAAGGTGAAATCGTTTTGATTGCAGACAACAATATGCCCAGAAATTGCTGGCCTAAAGGGAGAGTGGTGGCAGTCGTCAGAGCCAACGACGGCCAGGTGAGACGAGCAACGGTGCAGACGGCTAGCGGAATAATCGAGCGACCTGCAACAAAGATAGCGGTGTTGGATGTGCGGAAGTAAAACGCCAACAGGAACGACACAGCCAAGCTTACCATCTACCGATAAGGCGATAAAGAGGGCTGGCCGAATATTAAACAGAACAGATCACCGACTTCAAGTAGGGTAAATTGCTCATACGAGCAAAGTACCGGGCGGGAGAATGTTGTAGACAACGGTAAAGTCGGCACTTGCAGTTTAACGCATGATTTGTTTTTTGTTTTCGTCACCCGACGCAATGACGGTGACAGCTCGGTGACGGGTGACAGAAGCCGTTACCGAAGGGACGATGCCATAAAGGGATCGAGATCGAGGCGCGAAAAGGGACGATAACGGCCATCGCGTGTGCGCCATCGATTTAGAGTTATTCACAACCGAAACGCGCAAGTGATAAGACGTGTAATTTTTTAACACCAGCACCACCACTCGCACCACTCGCTCCCACGCACCCGAATTATACCAGCGAAGCCGTACCACCTGCCCAAAACCAGTGCTCCGCGAAAGAAGTTTGAAATAGAAAATAAAATTGCTAGAAACCTGTAAAAATTGGTGTTAGAAAACGCGTCCACGGCGAAACAGAAACTGGAAAGAACGTTGCGTTGCAACACTGTCTATTTCAACTAAATTGATCCATCCAAAACGAACTTTGTACTTTGCTATGAAGTTCCACCAGGAATGAGTTTTCATGCAAAAACTGTCTATTTCAACTAACTTTGTCCATCCAAAACGAACTTTGTACTTTGCTATGAAGTTCCACCAGGAATGAGTTTTCATGCAAAAACTGTCTATTTCAACTAAATTGATCCATCCAAAACGAACTTTGTACTTTGCTATGAAGTTCCACCAGGAATGAGTTTTCATGCAAAAACTGTCTATTTCAACTAACTTTGTCCATCCAAAACGAACTTTGTACTTTGCTATGAAGTTCCACCAGGAATGAGTTTTCATGCAAAAACTGTCTATTTCAACTAACTTTGTCCATCCAAAACGAACTTTGTACTTTGCTATGAAGTTCCACCAGGAATGAGTTTTCATGCAAAAACTGTCTATTTCAACTAACTTTGTCCATCCAAAACGAACTTTGTACTTTGCTATGAAGTTCCACCAGGAATGAGTTTTCATGCAAAAACTGTCTATTTCAACTAACTTTGTCCATCCAAAACGAACTTTGTACTTTGCTATGAAGTTCCACCAGGAATGAGTTTTCATGCAAAAACTGTCTATTTCAACTAAATTGATCCATCCAAAACGAACTTTGTACTTTGCTATGAAGTTCCACCAGGAATGAGTTTTCATGCAAAAACTGTCTATTTCAACTAACTTTGTCCATCCAAAACGAACTTTGTACTTTGCTATGAAGTTCTACCAGGAATGAGTTTTCATGCAAAAACTGTCTATTTCAACTAACTTTGTCCATCCAAAACGAACTTTGTACTTTGCTATGAAGTTCCACCAGGAATGAGTTTTCATGCAAAAACTGTCTATTTCAACTAACTTTGTCCATCCAAAACGAACTTTGTACTTTGCTATGAAGTTCCACCAGGAATGAGTTTTCATACAAAAACTGTCTATTTCAACTAAATTGATCCATCCAAAACGAACTTTGTACTTTGCTATGAAGTTCCACCAGGAATGAGTTTTTATGCAAAAACTGTCTATTTCAACTAACTTTGTCCATCCAAAACGAACTTTGTACTTTGCTATGAAGTTCCACCAGGAATGAGTTTTCATGCAAAAACTGTCTATTTCAACTAAATTGATCCATCCAAAACGAACTTTGTACTTTGCTATGAAGTTCCACCAGGAATGAGTTTTCATGCAAAAACTGTCTATTTCAACTAACTTTGTCCATCCAAAACGAACTTTGTACTTTGCTATGAAGTTCCACTAGGAATGAGTTTTCATGCAAAAACTATCTATTTCAACTAACTTTGTCCATCTAAAACGAACTTTGTACTTTGCTATGAAGTTCTACCAGGAATGAGTTTTCATGCAAGAACTGTCTTTTTCAACTAAATTGATCCATCCAAAACGAACTTTGTACTTTGCTATGAAGTTCCACCAGGAATGGGTTTTCATGCAAAAACTGTCTGTTGTAGACAACGGTGAAGTCGGCACTTGCAGTTTAACGCATGATTTGTTTTTTGTTTTCGTCACCTGACGCAATGACGGTGACAGCTCGGTGACGGGTGACAGAAGCCGTTACCGAAGGGACGATGCCATAAAGGGATCGAGATCGAGGCGCGAAAAGGGACGATAACGGCCATCGCGTGTGCGCCATCGATTTAGAGTTATTCACAACCGAAACGCGCAAGTGATAAGACGTGTAATTTTTTAACACCAGCACCACCACTCGCACCACTCGCTCCCACGCACCCGAATTATACCAGCGAAGCCGTACCACCTGCCCAAAACCAGTGCTCCGCGAAAGAAGTTTGAAATAGAAAATAAAATTGCTAGAAACCTGTAAAAATTGGTGTTAGGAAACGCGTCCACGGCGAAACAGAAACTGGAAAGAACGTTGCGTTGCAACATTTTAAAAAATTACACTGGTGATTTTGTGTGAACAATTGACAATTGAGTGAAAATGAACCGCGAAAACGTTGAGTCCAACCCCGCCGCGAATTCGACAGTGCGACAACTTTCCCCAGTGCAAGACCTAGCGGAAGACACTGTTTCGATACAGGAGTTGATTCAGCAAGCCAGAGAAGCGAACGAAAGCTTCAACAGGCTGACCGCGCAAATCGCTCAGTTGAGCCCAAGCGTGTCAAGAGGACTCGGAATGTCACTGAACGAGCAACGCGAAGGCGCGATATCCCAGCGCGTCCGCACAGGAACCGCCGAAGATGTGCCTTTTCCTTCGGCCGCCACCCTGCCGCGGAGATCAACGCTCGGGACGCCTTACGCCAGAGGCACGGAAAGTGAACCTGTGAGCGCATCGCCGCGACCGGCCATCGCGTTTCCAGATTTCCTGCGCTACGACGCGCAAGCCGGCCCGTCAGGAAGATCGACGCTTGGGACGCCATTCATCAGCGACACAGAGCATGAACCTGTGAGCGCGTCGCTGCGACCGGCCATTGCTTCTCCAGATTTTTTGCGCTATGACGCGCATGCCGGACCGTCAACGGCTCGGCGTAGCGAAGCAGACCGGTACGGGGCTACCGGAAAAAGAACAGCCGTACATCCCGAACGAGAACGTGACCTTCAGCGGGCTTTGGAAGACATGGAGATCGAGCATCTTCGGGAGCGAAACCGCTTGATGCAATCCTTCGAAGCAACGGATCATCAACGAAGCGCACATCCGCCATCACGCGTGAGTATCGTTCCAGATAGATTGCAGGCGAACGCCTTCTCAGTCTTTGATCTTTCGCAGACGCAATACATAGCCCGGCAAGGGAGGAAACGGGACTTGCCGACGTTCTCCGGCAATCCCGAAGAATGGCCGATGTTTATTGCCTCCTTCGAGTACACCACGGAGGCGTGCGGTTATAACGACGTGGAGAATCTGGACCGGCTGCAGAAGGCCCTAAAAGGAAAAGCGTTAGAGGCAGTACGTTGTCGCTTGATGCATCCATCCAACGTACCTGGCGTGATCTCCACGCTAAGAATGCTTTTCGGCCGTCCCGAAATTATTGTCCACTCCCTGGTGAACAAGGTGCGATCGATGCCGGCGCCTAAGCAGGAACGTCTCGAAACGCTCATCGACTTTGGGGTCGCGGTTCAGAATCTTTGCGCGACCATCACGGCGTCAGGACTAGACGAATACATGTGCAATGTGGCGTTGTTGAATGAGTTGACGGAACGCTTACCCCCGTCGCTGAAGCTCAATTGGGGATGTCATCGAATTAACGTGAGCCACGTTACGCTCTCGAGTTTCAACGACTGGCTGAGTCATTTGGTCGAAGCAGCAAGTTTGGTGACTATGTCGTCGGTGTACACCCATGAGGGTTCATCTACCAGACCTGCAACGAGTAACAGCGGATACAGGCAACATCGGCACGTAAATACTCACCTGACGAACACTGCAACCAGGCGCCCCTCAACGAGTTCTAGCAGCGTAACGCTGCGTTGCCCAGTATGCCAACAACAATGCGCCAAAGTAGAAAACTGTTCCGATTTTCTGGCAATGGACATAGACGCCCGTTGGCGAACAGTGCGTGAGAAACGTCTGTGTCGTAAATGCCTTGAACAACACCAGCGCTGCGACAGAAGAACGCAGTGTGGCACCAATGGCTGCGTCTTTCTTCATAACAAGCTGCTTCATGATGGTTCGAGGACCAGAGTTGAAGCCGGAAATACGTCACGAACCGTAACCAACGAGCATCAAGCTTTTAACAGTCACCGAATTGCGCTAGAGGCGCCACCACTCTTCCGATATGTTCCGATTACCCTTCATGGCAATGGCTGTAAAGTAGAAACATTTGCGTTCCTGGACGACGGTTCGTCAGCCACCTTCATAGAACATGCTTTGGTTGAAGAACTAGGCATTCAGGGAACTCCTCATCCGTTGTGCCTCTGGTGGACCGGAAATCAGAAAAGAGAAGAGAAAAATTCAGTGAGAGTATCGTTGAGAATATCCGGCAGTGACGAAGCCGGCAAAGTATTCGTATTGCCCAATGTACATACCGTGCACAGCTTGGCGCTACCGAATCAGAGTCTGTGCGCCCAGAAACTTCAGAACACTTTCGCGCACTTGACCGGCCTAAAACTGACCTCGTACACGAATATCATGCCAAGGGTTCTAATCGGCATAGATAACTGTCATCTGGGTCATCCGTTGACATATCGTGAGGGAAAATCGCATGAACCCGTTGCTGCCAAAACGCGATTAGGCTGGATTGTCTACGGATCGTACGAAACGAATCCCGGCGAAGCAAACGGGATTCTCAACCACCATAGACCAAAGGTGTGCCCATGCATGGACATCAACGACGATAAAACCGATGCACAATTGAAGGAATACTTTGCAATTGATTCGTTAGGTATCACCAAGTTACCTCATCACATAGGTTCCAAAGATGAAGAAAAGGCGCTAGAAATTCTGGCCGCGACAACCCGTTTAAATGGCGAACGTTATTTATTTATTTATTTATTTATTTAATATAAACTTGTCCGCCATACATTGGCTAAACAAAAAGTATTACAAAATGTGTTCGCTTATTTTTAGATCAATTTGTGCCTACACCGCGGTAACGCAGTCTTTCCCTAAAGGATGATACCGGTTCATGAAAATCGAACATGTTGTAAGCGCCGTTAAATTCGCGTGACATAGCCTCAATAGGATCGTTTGCACCGTATTGGGTATTTTTAAAACCTAACCTTAGAAACGGGCGGGATCTGGAGGCCCATCTATGAATCCATATCGTTAATTTGTTAAGTATATTTGGGGCGTTAATGGTTCCTTTTAAAATCCTGCGACAAAAAGCGCTTGCGCATTTTTTCTACGGTTCTCTAACGGTTCAATGCCTAGCAATAAGCAACGGGAACTGTATGGTGGAAGTGGGCTGTTCCAGTGCAGTTTACGAATAGCGTAACGAGTGAATTTTCTTTGTATGCTTTCAATTCTATGTTTCCACTGATCCGTGTAGGGACACGTCACTACTGAACCATATTCTAGAATCGATCTCACTAACGCGCAGTACAGAGCTTTTATGCATGTTGGGTCATTGAAGTCTCTGGTGATTTTAAATATCATGCCTAATGTTCTATTTGCTCGGGAAATAATACTGTCATGGTGCCGGGCAAAATTAAGCTTCGAGTCGAGTATAACTCCTAAATCTCGAACTTCGTCCTTTCTCTGAATGGTGTCGTCATTAAGTGTGTAATTAAATTTCACAGATACGCGAGCGCGAGAGAACGATACAACAAAACACTTCTGGACGCATAAGGTTAACTTATTACAATTACACCATTTACTGAACACGTTGATGACATTCTGTAGGTCCGACGAATCACAATGGTCACGGATAGTAGTAAAAATTTTTACGTCGTCTGCATACATCAAAAACTTATGGTCTGGTAACACATATGACACATCATTAACGTACAGAATAAATAACAGTGGTCCGAGATTGCTGCCTTGTGGAACGCCTGAAGTGCTGCTAAATGGTTTCGATGTCGCGTTGCCAATTTTAACTCTATACACACGATCGGTTAGATATGATCGAAACCAACTTACTGCATTTACACTTAATCCTAGCTTGAGTAGCTTCTCTAACAGTATATCATGGGATACAGTGTCGAAAGCAGCTTTAATATCAGTGTATATGCAGTCTACTTGATGTCCCATATCCATGCTGCTCATACAAACCGAAACAAATTCTACCAAATTTGTGGCAGTAGAGCGTTGTGGCATGAATCCGTGCTGCGCGGTAGATATGTAGGCTGTAGAAGCTCTCATTAGTTGGCCATGCAGTATCAACTCCAAAACTTTCACCAGGGAACAGAGCGACGTTATCCCTCTGTAGCTTGAAGCAAGGTGAGGGTCTCCTTTTTTAAAAATCGGTGTCATCCATGAGACCTTGCATATTTCAGGCACAGCTCCTGATGCTAGCGATAATTGAAATAATCGAACTAGACAGGGCGCTAGAGAACTGGCACACCGTTTGAGGACAACAGATGGGATTCCGTCTGGACCAGGGTTAAAATTCATTTTGAGCTTTTGAAGTGCGAGCTTCACGGTATCACAGTTGATTAAGAAGTCAGAGAGATTGAGGGCGTTCATCGGGGTGTTTGCTGTTGCCATTTCTATGCTTTCTTGATCAATCACTCGAGGGCTGAATATATCTCGGAAGCGGGTTGCAAATAGTTCGCAAGTCTCGGTATCATTTTTAGTTATTTGGCCGTTGTGTGATGTAAGCGTAATTTTCTTTTTTTGTGAGCGTTTCGAGCTAGCATACTTCCAGAAATATTTCGGATTCCGCCGAAGACTGCGTTGTACACGGTGGAGATAGTCTCTGTGCCGCACTCTATTGTAAGCACGATATTCCCGAGAAATCGTTTGATATGTTAGGCGGTTCATTACGTTGTTTCTCCGTTGAAGACGTCTCAGCGCTGCTTGCTTATTTTTTTTCATTCGATCAAGTGTTCGATTAGACCATGGAGGTTTGATGCGTTTACGGACACGAGGCACAGCGGTAATAAAAATCTCGGACATTTTCTGGTTGAAGTGTCCAACAGCGTCATCAATGGATATTCCGTCAGTGAATAGAACTTCCCAGTTAGTTCTGCATAATATGGCGTCTAGTCGATCGTAGTCAGCATGGTTAAAATCAAATTTGAAATGTTCATTTGGTTGCCTAATTGTCTGGTCGGTAAAAGCTGTTACGGTGGACAATGCGTGTAAATGGATAACTAAAGGAGGGTGGTAACGGTCAGGTGGCAGCATATTTTCCGTGGGTTCCGGTTTAGTCATTCGCACTTGATTTGCAGCGTTTTCATTGACTAAGACGAGATCCAATATTCTTCCCGTGTCATTTCTGAACAAATTCATTTGTTTTAACATGTATAGTTCAATCATATCAACAAATGCCTTGCTTCCCACCGTGCTTAGGGGGCCATTAATGTTCCATTCCAGGTGTGTTTGGTTAAAATCACCAAGCAGAATCAGTTGATCATTTGTTTTCATAATATCGCTGATTACGTCAATACATATTGAAATATTTCGCATAGTCACATAATCAGAACTCAGGTATGGAGGAATGTATATGCAGCTAATAAAAAGAGTGCTAGCATCCAGTTGAACTCTCACCCATACGATTTCGAGTGATCCTACAGGTACTTTGCACTCACGTGTAACAAATGCAGAACGGATAGCGATCAATACACCTCCACCACGGGAGCGAGTGCTGTTACTGCTGCTACGATCCAAACGGTACACATTATAGTCGTTATCGAACAAAAGGCTAGTAGGAATCATATCGTCGAGCCACGTTTCGGTTAAAGCCAGAATATCAAATTCGTTCTCTGTAAGAGCCAGGTGAAAGTTGTTCGTTTTTGTACGCAGTCCGCGCACATTTTGATAGTAAATAGTGATGAAATTATCGAGGGGCAATGCGGTTATATTGTCGGTTGGATATGTTAAGCAGGCGTGTTCGGGCATTGTGGAATGAGTGCGTGATTGTTGTGATCCGGGTTGTCGAGGTGTTCGGTTGTTGTGGCTTAAACGCTAAAGCTATTAAGCTATAATGCTGGCAAAAGAAGTGCGACACGTACATGCACAGGGTGGCTTTGAAATAAGAAACTGGCTGTCCAATTCAAACGTGGTGATTCAGCAATTAGAGGCATCTATAACGAAAGAGAAAGATGTTAACGTTGGTACAGATACGAAAACAGAAAAGGTATTGGGAATGTGTCGGATTGCGTACACATTCACCTATAAAGTCTCAAATAGAAACGATGAGCAGCTGCTAACGGGAGCAAAGCATCCGACTAAACGTGAGGTGCTACGGATCCTAATGCGGATCTACGACCCGTTGGGTCTCTTGGGTAACGTGCTTATGTTCCTGAAAGTTCTGCTTCAAGAGATCTGGCGTGCTGGTGTCGGATGGGATGAAAAAGTCAGCGGCCGTTTAGCAGAACAGTGGGAAAGGTGGATCACCATATTACCCGACGTTTGCCAGATCAGGATACCAAGGTGCTATCGACAGAACACGTCGGCGTTGACTCGTAGCATACAGCTTCACGTATTCTGCGACGCGAGCGAAAACGGGATGGCAGCGGTTGCATATTTCCGATTTGAAGAAGAAGGGACCATAGAATGCGCTCTTGTCGGATCGAAAACTAGAGTGGCACCACTGCGATTTCTATCGATCCCTCGATTAGAACTGCAAGCAGCGGTTATCGGCACCCGACTTGCGAATACGATTATTAAATCGCACCGTTTGAACATCACTCGAACTACATATTGGACGGATTCGCGTGACGTCATCTGTTGGCTACGGTCGGATCATCGACGATATAGTCAATTTGTAGCTTTCCGAGTCGGTGAAATACTCGAGTCCACCAAGGTTGACGATTGGCAGTGGCTGTCAACGAAGGTCAATGTAGCCGACGATGGTACGAAGTGGACGAGAATTCCCGATTTGAGCACATCAAGCCGATGGCTCAAAGGTCCGAGCTTTCTTTGGCAACCAGAGAAGGAATGGCCAATTCCACCGACGCGATCGGATGATACAGCGGAAGAACTACGTCGCAACCTGCTGCATCATTCAAGCACTGAGCCACTTATTCGGATCGATCGATTCTCTAGTTGGAATAGGTTGCTCAGATCCGTTGGATACGTTATTCGATTTTCACATAATTGTATGCACCGAACTAACGGAAAAACGATCACGACAGGACCACTCACGCAGGAAGAGCTTGAAACAGCAGAACGCGTGATTATAAAACAAATCCAGCGAGAAACGTTTCCAGAAGAGATCCGGCGACTAGAGAGCCGCGTAGTAAAACAGCATCCATGGTCGCAACCCATCGAAAAAGGCAGCGCATTGTATCAGCTCTCACCGAAAATCGACGACTATGGCGTGCTGAGAATAAGTAGTCGTTTTGAAAACTGCCCTGTGGTAAACGAATCGCTGCGCAAGCCAGTTATCCTACCGAGACGACACACAGGAACTGACTTGCTTATACTGCACTACCACGCACGTTACCGACATTGTAACCATCAGACCGTCGTTAACGAACTAAGAGCCATATATCATATACCGCGCTTGTTGACAGAATATAAGCGCGTCCGGAAAACATGTCAACATTGTCGCAATCGAGAAGCTGCTCCCGAACCGCCGTTGATGGGAAGCATTCCTCAACAAAGAACGGCCATGGATCAGCGTGCGTTTACATATACCGGAATAGACTACTTCGGCCCAATGAACGTAGTAGTTGGACGTCGCGTGGAGAAACGTTGGGGAGTGATTTTCACTTGTTTGACAACACGAGCAGTGCACCTTGAAATCGCGCACTCACTGACAACTTCTTCCTGCATCCTAGCGATCCGCCGTTTTATCGCTAGACGAGGAGTGCCGCGCGAAATCATCAGCGATCGTGGGACAAACTTTGTAGGTTCATCGAGAGAGTTGAAGGAAGCCCGGATGAACGTGGATGAGAATAAGATCATCGTCGAATTTACTAGTCCTGAGTTGAAGTGGAGCTTCAATCCGCCAGCGGCTCCGCATTTTGGAGGGTGCTGGGAACGCCTCGTTCAGTCGGTGAAAAAAGTTTTAAGCCAGTTCGAACTGCCGCGTACGCCTAACGACGAAGTGCTGCAATCTACGATAGCCGAAATAGAAATGGTCATTAACTCAAGACCTCTGACCTACGTACCTTTGGACGATGATTTCGCACCACCGATAACGCCCAACCAACTACTTTTGGGTAGCTCAAACGGCAGCAAGCCGCCTGCCTCACTTGATGATACAGCAGGGGCCATAAAATCTTCATGGAAAGCGTCGCAGCGCAACGCAGATCTTTTTTGGCGAAAATGGGTAGCTGAGTATCTTCCGACGTTGACACGTAGAACTAAGTGGTTTCACCCTGCTCGCCCTATAGAGGAAGGTGAAATCGTTTTGATTGCAGACAACAATATGCCCAGAAATTGCTGGCCTAAAGGGAGAGTGGTGGCAGTCGTCAGAGCCAACGACGGCCAGGTGAGACGAGCAACGGTGCAGACGGCTAGCGGAATAATCGAGCGACCTGCAACAAAGATAGCGGTGTTGGATGTGCGGAAGTAAAACGCCAACAGGAACGACACAGCCAAGCTTACCATCTACCGATAAGGCGATAAAGAGGGCTGGCCGAATATTAAACAGAACAGATCACCGACTTCAAGTAGGGTAAATTGCTCATACGAGCAAAGTACCGGGCGGGAGAATGTTGTAGACAACGGTAAAGTCGGCACTTGCAGTTTAACGCATGATTTGTTTTTTGTTTTCGTCACCCGACGCAATGACGGTGACAGCTCGGTGACGGGTGACAGAAGCCGTTACCGAAGGGACGATGCCATAAAGGGATCGAGATCGAGGCGCGAAAAGGGACGATAACGGCCATCGCGTGTGCGCCATCGATTTAGAGTTATTCACAACCGAAACGCGCAAGTGATAAGACGTGTAATTTTTTAACACCAGCACCACCACTCGCACCACTCGCTCCCACGCACCCGAATTATACCAGCGAAGCCGTACCACCTGCCCAAAACCAGTGCTCCGCGAAAGAAGTTTGAAATAGAAAATAAAATTGCTAGAAACCTGTAAAAATTGGTGTTAGAAAACGCGTCCACGGCGAAACAGAAACTGGAAAGAACGTTGCGTTGCAACACTGTCTATTTCAACTAAATTGATCCATCCAAAACGAACTTTGTACTTTGCTATGAAGTTCCACCAGGAATGAGTTTTCATGCAAAAACTGTCTATTTCAACTAACTTTGTCCATCCAAAACGAACTTTGTACTTTGCTATGAAGTTCCACCAGGAATGAGTTTTCATGCAAAAACTGTCTATTTCAACTAAATTGATCCATCCAAAACGAACTTTGTACTTTGCTATGAAGTTCCACCAGGAATGAGTTTTTATGCAAAAACTGTCTATTTCAACTAACTTTGTCCATCCAAAACGAACTTTGTACTTTGCTATGAAGTTCCACCAGGAATGAGTTTTCATGCAAAAACTGTCTATTTCAACTAAATTGATCCATCCAAAACGAACTTTGTACTTTGCTATGAAGTTCCACCAGGAATGAGTTTTTATGCAAAAACTGTCTATTTCAACTAACTTTGTCCATCCAAAACGAACTTTGTACTTTGCTATGAAGTTCCACCAGGAATGAGTTTTCATGCAAAAACTGTCTATTTCAACTAACTTTGTCCATCTAAAACGAACTTTGTACTTTGCTATGAAGTTCTACCAGGAATGAGTTTTCATGCAAGAACTGTCTATTTCAACTAAATTGATCCATCCAAAACGAACTTTGTACTTTGCTATGAAGTTCCACCAGGAATGAGTTTTTATGCAAAAACTGTCTATTTCAACTAACTTTGTCCATCCAAAACGAACTTTGTACTTTGCTATGAAGTTCCACCAGGAATGAGTTTTCATGCAAAAACTGTCTACTTCAACTAACTTTGTCCATCCAAAACGAACTTTGTACTTTGCTATGAAGTTCCACCAGGAATGAGTTTTTATGCAAAAACTGTCTATTTCAACTAACTTTGTCCATCCAAAACGAACTTTGTACTTTGCTATGAAGTTCCACCAGGAATGAGTTTTCATGCAAAAACTGTCTATTTCAACTAACTTTGTCCATCCAAAACGAACTTTGTACTTTGCTATGAAGTTCCACCAGGAATGAGTTTTTATGCAAAAACTGTCTATTTCAACTAACTTTGTCCATCCAAAACGAACTTTGTACTTTGCTATGAAGTTCCACCAGGAATGAGTTTTTATGCAAGAACTGTCTATTTCAACTAACTTTGTCCATCCAAAACGAACTTTGTACTTTGCTATGAAGTTCCACCAGGAATGAGTTTTCATGCAAAAACTGTCTATTTCAACTAACTTTGTCCATCCAAAACGAACTTTGTACTTTGCTATGAAGTTCCACCAGGAATGAGTTTTCATGCAAAAACTGTCTATTTCAACTAACTTTGTCCATCCAAAACGAACTTTGTACTTTGCTATGAAGTTCCACCAGGAATGAGTTTTTATGCAAAAACTGTCTATTTCAACTAACTTTGTCCATCCAAAACGAACTTTGTACTTTGCTATGAAGTTCCACCAGGAATGAGTTTTTATGCAAAAACTGTCTATTTCAACTAACTTTGTCCATCCAAAACGAACTTTGTACTTTGCTATGAAGTTCCACCAGGAATGAGTTTTTATGCAAAAACTGTCTATTTCAACTAACTTTGTCCATCCAAAACGAACTTTGTACTTTGCTATGAAGTTCCACCAGGAATGAGTTTTTATGCAAAAACTGTCTATTTCAACTAACTTTGTCCATCCAAAACGAACTTTGTACTTTGCTATGAAGTTCCACCAGGAATGAGTTTTTATGCAAAAACTGTCTATTTCAACTAACTTTGTCCATCCAAAACGAACTTTGTACTTTGCTATGAAGTTCCACCAGGAATGAGTTTTTATGCAAAAACTGTCTATTTCAACTAACTTTGTCCATCCAAAACGAACTTTGTACTTTGCTATGAAGTTCCACCAGGAATGAGTTTTTATGCAAAAACTGTCTATTTCAACTAACTTTGTCCATCCAAAACGAACTTTGTACTTTGCTATGAAGTTCCACCAGGAATGAGTTTTTATGCAAAAACTGTCTATTTCAACTAACTTTGTCCATCCAAAACGAACTTTGTACTTTGCTATGAAGTTCCACCAGGAATGAGTTTTTATGCAAGAACTGTCTATTTCAACTAACTTTGTCCATCCAAAACGAACTTTGTACTTTGCTATGAAGTTCTACCAGGAATGAGTTTTCATGCAAGAACTGTCTATTTCAACTAAATTGATCCATCCAAAACGAACTTTGTACTTTGCTATGAAGTTCCACCAGGAATGAGTTTTTATGCAAAAACTGTCTATTTCAACTAACTTTGTCCATCCAAAACGAACTTTGTACTTTGCTATGAAGTTCCACCAGGAATGAGTTTTCATGCAAAAACTGTCTATTTCAACTAACTTTGTCCATCCAAAACGAACTTTGTACTTTGCTATGAAGTTCCACCAGGAATGAGTTTTTATGCAAAAACTGTCTATTTCAACTAACTTTGTCCATCCAAAACGAACTTTGTACTTTGCTATGAAGTTCCACCAGGAATGAGTTTTCATGCAAAAACTGTCTATTTCAACTAACTTTGTCCATCCAAAACGAACTTTGTACTTTGCTATGAAGTTCCACCAGGAATGAGTTTTTATGCAAAAACTGTCTATTTCAACTAACTTTGTCCATCCAAAACGAACTTTGTACTTTGCTATGAAGTTCCACCAGGAATGAGTTTTTATGCAAGAACTGTCTATTTCAACTAACTATGTCCATCCAAAACGAACTTTGTACTTTGCTATGAAGTTCCACCAGGAATGAGTTTTCATGCAAAAACTGTCTATTTCAACTAACTTTGTCCATCCAAAACGCACTTTGTACTTTGCTATGAAGTTCCACCAGGAATGAGTTTTCATGCAAAAACTGTCTATTTCAACTAAATTGATCCATCCAAAACGAACTTTGTACTTTGCTATGAAGTTCCACCAGGAATGAGTTTTTATGCAAGAACTGTCTATTTCAACTAACTATGTCCATCCAAAACGAACTTTGTACTTTGCTATGAAGTTCCACCAGGAATGAGTTTTCATGCAAAAACTGTCTATTTCAACTAACTTTGTCCATCCAAAACGAACTTTGTACTTTGCTATGAAGTTCCACCAGGAATGAGTTTTCATGCAAAAACTGTCTATTTCAACTAACTTTGTCCATCCAAAACGAACTTTGTACTTTGCTATGAAGTTCCACCAGGAATGAGTTTTTATGCAAGAACTGTCTATTTCAACTAACTTTGTCCATCCAAAACGAACTTTGTACTTTGCTATGAAGTTCTACCAGGAATGAGTTTTCATGCAAGAACTGTCTATTTCAACTAAATTGATCCATCCAAAACGAACTTTGTACTTTGCTATGAAGTTCCACCAGGAATGAGTTTTTATGCAAAAACTGTCTATTTCAACTAACTTTGTCCATCCAAAACGAACTTTGTACTTTGCTATGAAGTTCCACCAGGAATGAGTTTTCATGCAAAAACTGTCTATTTCAACTAACTTTGTCCATCCAAAACGAACTTTGTACTTTGCTATGAAGTTCCACCAGGAATGAGTTTTTATGCAAAAACTGTCTATGTCAACTAACTTTGTCCATCCAAAACGAACTTTGTACTTTGCTATGAAGTTCCACCAGGAATGAGTTTTCATGCAAAAACTGTCTATTTCAACTAACTATGTCCATCCAAAACGAACTTTGTACTTTGCTATGAAGTTCCACCAGGAATGAGTTTTCATGCAAAAACTGTCTATTTCAACTAACTTTGTCCATCCAAAACGCACTTTGTACTTTGCTATGAAGTTCCACCAGGAATGAGTTTTCATGCAAAAACTGTCTATTTCAACTAAATTGATCCATCCAAAACGAACTTTGTACTTTGCTATGAAGTTCCACCAGGAATGAGTTTTTATGCAAGAACTGTCTATTTCAACTAACTATGTCCATCCAAAACGAACTTTGTACTTTGCTATGAAGTTCCACCAGGAATGAGTTTTTATGCAAAAACTGACTATTTCAACTAACTTTGTCCATCCAAAACGAACTTTGTACTTTGCTATGAAGTTCCACCAGGAATGAGTTTTCATGCAAAAACTGTCTATTTCAACTAAATTGATCCATCCAAAACGAACTTTGTACTTTGCTATGAAGTTCCACCAGGAATGAGTTTTTATGCAAAAACTGTCTATTTCAACTAACTTTGTCCATCCAAAACGAACTTTGTACTTTGCTATGAAGTTCCACCAGGAATGAGTTTTTATGCAAGAACTGTCTATTTCAACTAACTTTGTCCATCCAAAACGAACTTTGTACTTTGCTATGAAGTTCCACCAGGAATGAGTTTTCATGCAAAAACTGTCTATTTCAACTAACTTTGTCCATCTAAAACGAATTTTGTACTTTGCTATGAAGTTCTACCAGGAATGAGTTTTCATGCAAGAACTGTCTATTTCAACTAACTTTGTCCATCCAAAACGAACTTTGTACTTTGCTATGAAGTTCCACCAGGAATGAGTTTTCATGCAAAAACTGTCTATTTTAACTAAATTGATCCATCCAAAACGAACTTTGTACTTTGCTATGAAGTTCCACCAGGAATGAGTTTTCATGCAAGAACTGTCTATTTCAACTAAATTGGTGCATCCGATACGAACTTTGTACTTTGCTATGAAGTTCCACCAGGAATGAGTTTTCATGCAAGAACTGTCTATTTCAACTAAATTGGTGCATCCGATACGAACTTTGTTCTTTGCTTTGAAGTTCCACCAGGAATGAGTTTACATGCAAAAACTGTCTATTTCAACTTAATTCGTTCATCCAAAACGAACTTTGTACTTTGCTATGAAGTTCCACCAGGAATGAGTTTTCATGCAAAAACTGTCTATTTCAACTAACTTTGTCCATCCAAAACGAACTTTGTACTTTGCTATGAAGTTCCACCAGGAATGAGTTTTCATGCAAAAACTGTCTATTTTAACTAAATTGATCCATCCAACACGAACTTTGTACTTTGCTATGAAGTTCCACCAGGAATGAGTTTTCATGCAAAAACTGTCTATTTCAACTAACTTTGTCCATCTAAAACGAACTTTGTTCTTTGCTATGAAGTTCCACCAGGAATGAGTTTTCATGCAAGAACTGTCTATTTCAACTAAATTGATCCATCCATAACGAACTTTGTACTTTGCTATGAAGTTCTACCAGGAATGAGTTTTCATGCAAGAACTGTCTATTTCAACTAACTTTGTCCATCCAAAACGAACTTTGTACTTTGCTATGAAGTTCCACCAGGAATGAGTTTTCATACAAAAACTGTCTATTTCAACTAAATTGATCCATCCAAAACGAACTTTGTACTTTGCTATGAAGTTCCACCAGGAATGAGTTTTCATGCAAAAACTGTCTATTTCAACTAAATTGATCCATCCAAAACGAACTTTGTACTTTGCTATGAAGTTCCACCAGGAATGAGTTTTCATACAAAAACTGTCTATTTCAACTAACTATGTCCATCCAAAACGAACTTTGTACTTTGCTATGAAGTTCCACCAGGAATGAGTTTTTATGCAAAAACTGACTATTTCAACTAACTTTGTCCATCCAAAACGAACTTTGTACTTTGCTATGAAGTTCCACCAGGAATGAGTTTTCATGCAAAAACTGTCTATTTCAACTAAATTGATCCATCCATAACGAACTTTGTACTTTGCTATGAAGTTCTACCAGGAATGAGTTTTCATACAAAAACTGTCTATTTCAACTAACTATGTCCATCCAAAACGAACTTTGTACTTTGCTATGAAGTTCCACCAGGAATGAGTTTTTATGCAAAAACTGACTATTTCAACTAACTTTGTCCATCCAAAACGAACTTTGTACTTTGCTATGAAGTTCCACCAGGAATGAGTTTTCATGCAAAAACTGTCTATTTCAACTAAATTGATCCATCCAAAACGAACTTTGTACTTTGCTATGAAGTTCCACCAGGAATGAGTTTTCATGCAAAAACTGTCTATTTCAACTAACTTTGTCCATCTAAAACGAACTTTGTTCTTTGCTATGAAGTTCCACCAGGAATGAGTTTTCATGCAAGAACTGTCTATTTCAACTAAATTGATCCATCCATAACGAACTTTGTACTTTGCTATGAAGTTCTACCAGGAATGAGTTTTCATGCAAGAACTGTCTATTTCAACTAACTTTGTCCATCCAAAACGAACTTTGTACTTTGCTATGAAGTTCCACCAGGAATGAGTTTTCATACAAAAACTGTCTATTTCAACTAAATTGATCCATCCAAAACGAACTTTGTACTTTGCTATGAAGTTCCACCAGGAATGAGTTTTCATGCAAAAACTGTCTATTTCAACTAACTTTGTCCATCCAAAACGAACTTTGTACTTTGCTATGAAGTTCCACCAGGAATAAGTTTTCATGCAAAAACTGTCTATTTTAACTAAATTGATCCATCCAAAACGAACTTTGTACTTTGCTATGAAGTTCCACCAGGAATGAGTTTTCATGCAAGAACTGTCTATTTCAACTAAATTGGTGCATCCGATACGAACTTTGTACTTTGCTATGAAGTTCCACCAGGAATGAGTTTTCATGCAAAAACTGTCTATTTCAACTAAATTGATCCATCCAAAACGAACTTTGTACTTTGCTATGAAGTTCCACCAGGAAAGAGTTTTCATGCAAAAACTGTCTATTTCAACTAAATTGATCCATCCAAAACGAACTTTGTACTTTGCTATTAAGTTCCACCAGGAATGAGTTTTCATGCAAGAACTGTCTATTTCAACTAAATTGATCCATCCAAAACGAACTTTGTACTTTGCTATGAAGTTCCACCAGGAATGAGTTTTCATGCAAAAACTGTCTATTTCAACTAAATTGATCCATCCAAAACGAACTTTGTACTTTGCTATGAAGTTCCACCAGGAATGAGTTTTCATGCAAAAACTGTCTATTTCAACTAAATTGATCCATCCAAAACGAACTTTGTACTTTGCTATGAAGTTCCACCAGGAATGAGTTTTCATGCAAGAACTGTCTATTTCAACTAAATTGGTGCATCCGATACGAACTTTGTACTTTGCTATGAAGTTCCACCAGGAATGAGTTTTCATGCAAAAACTGTCTATTTCAACTAAATTGATCCATCCAAAACGAACTTTGTTCTTTGCTTTGAAGTTCCACCAGGAATGAGTTTACATGCAAAAACTGTCTATTTTAACTAAATTGATCCATCCAAAACGAACTTTGTACTTTGCTATGAAGTTCCACCCGGAATGAGTTTTCATGCAAAAACTGTCTATTTCAACTAACTTTGTCCATCCAAAACGAACTTTGTACTTTGCTATGAAGTTCCACCAGGAATGAGTTTTTATGCAAAAACTGTCTATTTCAACTAACTTTGTCCATCCAAAACGAACTTTGTACTTTGCTATGAAGTTCCACCAGGAAAGAGTTTTCATGCAAAAACTGTCTATTTCAACTAAATTGATCCATCCAAAACGAACTTTGTACTTTGCTATGAAGTTCCACCAGGAATGAGTTTTCATGCAAAAACTGTCTATTTCAACTAACTTTGTCCATCCAAAACGAACTTTGTTCTTTGCTATGAAGTTCCACCAGGAATGAGTTTTCATGCAAAAACTGTCTATTTCAACTAAATTCGTCCATCCGATACGAACTTTGTACTTTGCTATGAAGTTCCACCAGGAATGAGTTTTCATGCAAAAACTGTCTATTTCAACTAAATTGATCCATCCAAAACGAACTTTGTACTTTGCTATGAAGTTCCACCAGGAAAGAGTTTTCATGCAAAAACTGTCTATTTCAACTAAATTGATCCATCCAAAACGAACTTTGTACTTTGCTATGAAGTTCCACCAGGAATGAGTTTTCATGCAAGAACTGTCTATTTCAACTAAATTGGTGCATCCGATACGAACTTTGTTCTTTGCTTTGAAGTTCCACCAGGAATGAGTTTACATGCAAAAACTGTCTATTTCAACTAAATTGATCCATCCATAACGAACTTTGTACTTTGCTATGAAGTTCTACCAGGAATGAGTTTTTATGCAAAAACTGTCTATTTCAACTAACTTTGTCCATCCAAAACGAACTTTGTACTTTGCTATGAAGTTCCACCAGGAAAGAGTTTTCATGCAAAAACTGTCTATTTCAACTAAATTGATCCATCCAAAACGAACTTTGTACTTTGCTATGAAGTTCCACCAGGAATGAGTTTTCATGCAAAAACTGTCTATTTCAACTAACTTTGTCCATCCAAAACGAACTTTGTTCTTTGCTATGAAGTTCCACCAGGAATGAGTTTTCATGCAAAAACTGTCTATTTCAACTAAATTCGTCCATCCGATACGAACTTTGTACTTTGCTATGAAGTTCCACCAGGAATGAGTTTTCATGCAAAAACTGTCTATTTCAACTAAATTGATCCATCCAAAACGAACTTTGTACTTTGCTATGAAGTTCCACCAGGAATGAGTTTTCATGCAAAAACTGTCTATTTCAACTAAATTCGTCCATCCGATACGAACTTTGTACTTTGCTATGAAGTTCCACCAGGAATGAGTTTTCATGCAAGAACTGTCTATTTCAACTAAATTGGTGCATCCGATACGAACTTTGTTCTTTGCTTTGAAGTTCCACCAGGAATGAGTTTACATGCAAAAACTGTCTATTTCAACTAACTTTGTCCATCCAAAACGAACTTTGTACTTTGCTATGAAGTTCCACCAGGAATGAGTTTTCATGCAAAAACTGTCTATTTCAACTAACTTTGTCCATCCAAAACGAACTTTGTACTTTGCTATGAAGTTCCACCAGGAATGAGTTTTCATGCAAAAACTGTCTATTTCAACTAAGTTTGTCCATCCAAAACGAACTTTGTTCTTTGCTATGAAGTTCCACCAGGAATGAGTTTTCATGCAAAAACTGTCTATTTCAACTAACTTTGTCCATCCAAAACGAACTTTGTACTTTGCTATGAAGTTCCACCAGGAATGAGTTTTCATGCAAAAACTGTCTATTTCAACTAACTTTGTCCATCCAAAACGAACTTTGTTCTTTGCTATGAAGTTCCACCAGGAATGAGTTTTCATGCAAAAACTGTCTATTTCAACTAACTTTGTCCATCCAAAACGTACTTTGTTCTTTGCTATGAAGTTCCACCAGGAATGAGTTTTCATGCAAAAACTGTCTATTTCAACTAAATTCGTCCATCCGATACGAACTTTGTACTTTGCTATGAAGTTCCACCAGGAATGAGTTTTCATGCAAAAACTGTCTATTTCAACTAACTTTGTCCATCCAAAACGAACTTTGTACTTTGCTATGAAGTTCCACCAGGAATGAGTTTTCATGCAAAAACTGTCTATTTCAACTAACTTTGTCCATCCAAAACGAACTTTGTACTTTGCTATGAAGTTCCACCAGGAATGAGTTTTCATGCAAAAACTGTCTATTTCAACTAACTTTGTCCATCCAAAACGAACTTTGTACTTTGCTATGAAGTTCCACCAGGAATGAGTTTTCATGCAAAAACTGTCTATTTCAACTAACTTTGTCCATCCAAAACGAACTTTGTTCTTTGCTATGAAGTTCCACCAGGAATGAGTTTTCATGCAAAAACTGTCTATTTCAACTAACTTTGTCCATCCAAAACGAACTTTGTTCTTTGCTATGAAGTTCCACCAGGAATGAGTTTTCATGCAAAAACTGTCTATTTCAACTAAATTCGTCCATCCGATACGAACTTTGTACTTTGCTATGAAGTTCCACCAGGAATGAGTTTTCATGCAAAAACTGTCTATTTCAACTAAATTGATCCATCCAAATGAACTTTGTTCTTTGCTATGAAGTTCCACCAGGAATGAGTTTTCATGCAAAAACTGTCTATGTCAACTAATTTTGTCCATCCAAAACGAACTTTGTACTTTGCTATGAAATTCCACCAGGAATGAGTTTTTATGCAAAAACTGTCTATTTCAACTAAATTGATCCATCCAAAACGAACTTTGTACTTTGCTATGAAGTTCCACCAGGAATGAGTTTTCATGCAAAAACTGTCTATTTCAACTAAATTGATCCATCCAAAACGAACTTTGTACTTTGCTATGAAGTTCTACCAGGAATGAGTTTTTATGCAAAAACTGTCTATTTCAACTAAATTCGTCCATCCGATACGAACTTTGTACTTTGCTATGAAGTTCCACCAGGAATGAGTTTTCATGCAAAAACTGTCTATTTCAACTAACTTTGTCCATCCAAAACGAACTTTGTACTTTGCTATGAAGTTCCACCAGGAATGAGTTTTCATGCAAAAACTGTCTATTTTAACTAAATTGATCCATCCAAAACGAACTTTGTACTTTGCTATGAAGTTCCACCAGGAATGAGTTTTCATGCAAAAACTGTCTTTTTCAACTAAATTGATCCATCCAAAACGAACTTTGTTCTTTGCTATGAAGTTCCACCAGGAATGAGTTTTCATGCAAAAACTGTCTATTTCAACTAAATTCGTCCATCCGATACGAACTTTGTACTTTGCTATGAAGTTCCACCAGGAATGAGTTTTCATGCAAAAACTGTCTATTTCAACTAACTTTGTCCATCCAAAACGAACTTTGTACTTTGCTATGAAGTTCCACCAGGAAAGAGTTTTCATGCAAAAACTGTCTATTTCAACTAAATTGATCCATCCAAAACGAACTTTGTACTTTGCTATGAAGTTCCACCAGGAATGAGTTTTCATGCAAAAACTGTCTATTTCAACTAACTTTGTCCATCCAAAACGAACTTTGTACTTTGCTATGAAGTTCCACCAGGAATGAGTTTTCATGCAAAAACTGTCTATTTCAACTAAATTGGTGCATCCGATACGAACTTTGTACTTTGCTATGAAGTTCCACCAGGAATGAGTTTTCATGCAAGAACTGTCTATTTCAACTAAATTGGTGCATCCGATACGAACTTTGTACTTTGCTATGAAGTTCCACCAGGAATGAGTTTTCATGCAAGAACTGTCTATTTCAACTAAATTGGTGCATCCGATACGAACTTTGTTCTTTGCTTTGAAGTTCCACCAGGAATGAGTTTTCATGCAAAAACTGTCTATTTCAACTAAATTGATCCATCCAAAACGAACTTTGTTCTTTGCTTTGAAGTTCCACCAGGAATGAGTTTTCATGCAAAAACTGTCTATTTTAACTAAATTGATCCATCCAAAACGAACTTTGTACTTTGCTATGAAGTTCCACCCGGAATGAGTTTTCATGCAAAAACTGTCTATTTCAACTAACTTTGTCCATCCAAAACGAACTTTGTACTTTGCTATGAAGTTCCACCAGGAATGAGTTTTTATGCAAAAACTGTCTATTTCAACTAACTTTGTCCATCCAAAACGAACTTTGTACTTTGCTATGAAGTTCCACCAGGAAAGAGTTTTCATGCAAAAACTGTCTATTTCAACTAAATTGATCCATCCAAAACGAACTTTGTACTTTGCTATGAAGTTCCACCAGGAATGAGTTTTCATGCAAAAACTGTCTATTTCAACTAACTTTGTCCATCCAAAACGAACTTTGTTCTTTGCTATGAAGTTCCACCAGGAATGAGTTTTCATGCAAAAACTGTCTATTTCAACTAAATTCGTCCATCCGATACGAACTTTGTACTTTGCTATGAAGTTCCACCAGGAAAGAGTTTTCATGCAAAAACTGTCTATTTCAACTAAATTGATCCATCCAAAACGAACTTTGTACTTTGCTATGAAGTTCCACCAGGAATGAGTTTTCATGCAAGAACTGTCTATTTCAACTAAATTGGTGCATCCGATACGAACTTTGTTCTTTGCTTTGAAGTTCCACCAGGAATGAGTTTACATGCAAAAACTGTCTATTTCAACTAAATTGATCCATCCATAACGAACTTTGTACTTTGCTATGAAGTTCTACCAGGAATGAGTTTTTATGCAAAAACTGTCTATTTCAACTAACTTTGTCCATCCAAAACGAACTTTGTACTTTGCTATGAAGTTCCACCAGGAAAGAGTTTTCATGCAAAAACTGTCTATTTCAACTAAATTGATCCATCCAAAACGAACTTTGTACTTTGCTATGAAGTTCCACCAGGAATGAGTTTTCATGCAAAAACTGTCTATTTCAACTAACTTTGTCCATCCAAAACGAACTTTGTTCTTTGCTATGAAGTTCCACCAGGAATGAGTTTTCATGCAAAAACTGTCTATTTCAACTAAATTGATCCATCCAAAACGAACTTTGTACTTTGCTATGAAGTTCCACCAGGAATGAGTTTTCATGCAAGAACTGTCTATTTCAACTAAATTGGTGCATCCGATACGAACTTTGTTCTTTGCTTTGAAGTTCCACCAGGAATGAGTTTACATGCAAAAACTGTCTATTTCAACTAAATTGATCCATCCATAACGAACTTTGTACTTTGCTATGAAGTTCTACCAGGAATGAGTTTTTATGCAAAAACTGTCTATTTCAACTAACTTTGTCCATCCAAAACGAACTTTGTACTTTGCTATGAAGTTCCACCAGGAAAGAGTTTTCATGCAAAAACTGTCTATTTCAACTAAATTGATCCATCCAAAACGAACTTTGTACTTTGCTATGAAGTTCCACCAGGAATGAGTTTTCATGCAAAAACTGTCTATTTCAACTAACTTTGTCCATCCAAAACGAACTTTGTTCTTTGCTATGAAGTTCCACCAGGAATGAGTTTTCATGCAAAAACTGTCTATTTCAACTAAATTCGTCCATCCGATACGAACTTTGTACTTTGCTATGAAGTTCCACCAGGAATGAGTTTTCATGCAAAAACTGTCTATTTCAACTAAATTGATCCATCCAAAACGAACTTTGTACTTTGCTATGAAGTTCCACCAGGAATGAGTTTTCATGCAAAAACTGTCTATTTCAACTAAATTCGTCCATCCGATACGAACTTTGTACTTTGCTATGAAGTTCCACCAGGAATGAGTTTTCATGCAAGAACTGTCTATTTCAACTAAATTGGTGCATCCGATACGAACTTTGTTCTTTGCTTTGAAGTTCCACCAGGAATGAGTTTACATGCAAAAACTGTCTATTTCAACTAACTTTGTCCATCCAAAACGAACTTTGTACTTTGCTATGAAGTTCTACCAGGAATGAGTTTTCATGCAAGAACTGTCTATTTCAACTAACTTTGTCCATCCAAAACGAACTTTGTACTTTGCTATGAAGTTCCACCAGGAATGAGTTTTCATACAAAAACTGTCTATTTCAACTAAATTGATCCATCCAAAACGAACTTTGTACTTTGCTATGAAGTTCCACCAGGAATGAGTTTTCATGCAAAAACTGTCTATTTCAACTAACTTTGTCCATCCAAAACGAACTTTGTTCTTTGCTATGAAGTTCCACCAGGAATGAGTTTTCATGCAAAAACTGTCTATTTTAACTAAATTCGTCCATCCGATACGAACTTTGTACTTTGCTATGAAGTTCCACCAGGAATGAGTTTTCATGCAAAAACTGTCTATTTCAACTAACTTTGTCCATCCAAAACGAACTTTGTACTTTGCTATGAAGTTCCACCAGGAATGAGTTTTTATGCAAAAACTGTCTATTTCAACTAACTTTGTCCATCCAAAACGAACTTTGTACTTTGCTATGAAGTTCCACCAGGAATGAGTTTTCATGCAAAAACTGTCTATTTCAACTAAATTGATCCATCCAAAACGAACTTTGTACTTTGCTATGAAGTTCCACCAGGAATGAGTTTTCATGCAAAAACTGTCTATTTCAACTAACTTTGTCCATCCAAAACGAACTTTGTTCTTTGCTATGAAGTTCCACCAGGAATGAGTTTTCATGCAAAAACTGTCTATTTCAACTAACTTTGTCCATCCAAAACGAACTTTGTTCTTTGCTATGAAGTTCCACCAGGAATGAGTTTTCATGCAAAAACTGTCTATTTCAACTAAATTCGTCCATCCGATACGAACTTTGTACTTTGCTATGAAGTTCCACCAGGAATGAGTTTTCATGCAAAAACTGTCTATTTCAACTAAATTGATCCATCCAAATGAACTTTGTTCTTTGCTATGAAGTTCCACCAGGAATGAGTTTTCATGCAAAAACTGTCTATTTCAACTAAATTCGTCCATCCGATACGAACTTTGTACTTTGCTATGAAGTTCCACCAGGAATGAGTTTTCATGCAAAAACTGTCTATTTCAACTAATTTTGTCCATCCAAAACGAACTTTGTACTTTGCTATGAAGTTCCACCAGGAATGAGTTTTTATGCAAAAACTGTCTATTTCAACTAACTTTGTCCATCCAAAACGAACTTTGTTCTTTGCTATGAAGTTCCACCAGGAATGAGTTTTTATGCAAAAACTGTCTATTTCAACTAAATTCGTCCATCCGATACGAACTTTGTACTTTGCTATGAAGTTCCACCAGGAATGAGTTTTCATGCAAAAACTGTCTATTTCAACTAAATTGATCCATCCAAATGAACTTTGTTCTTTGCTATGAAGTTCCACCAGGAATGAGTTTTCATGCAAAAACTGTCTATTTCAACTAAATTGATCCATCCAAATGAACTTTGTTCTTTGCTATGAAGTTCCACCAGGAATGAGTTTTCATGCAAAAACTGTCTATTTCAACTAAATTCGTCCATCCGATACGAACTTTGTACTTTGCTATGAAGTTCCACCAGGAATGAGTTTTCATGCAAAAACTGTCTATTTCAACTAATTTTGTCCATCCAAAACGAACTTTGTACTTTGCTATGAAGTTCCACCAGGAATGAGTTTTCATGCAAAAACTGTCTATTTCAACTAATTTTGTCCATCCAAAACGAACTTTGTTCTTTGCTATGAAGTTCCACCAGGAATGAGTTTTCATGCAAAAACTGTCTATTTCAACTAACTTTGTCCATCCAAAACGAACTTTGTTCTTTGCTATGAAGTTCCACCAGGAATGAGTTTTCATGCAAAAACTGTCTATTTCAACTAAATTCGTCCATCCGATACGAACTTTGTACTTTGCTATGAAGTTCCACCAGGAATGAGTTTTCATGCAAAAACTGTCTATTTCAACTAATTTTGTCCATCCAAAACGAACTTTGTTCTTTGCTATGAAGTTCCACCAGGAATGAGTTTTCATGCAAAAACTGTCTATTTCAACTAAATTGATCCATCCAAATGAACTTTGTTCTTTGCTATGAAGTTCCACCAGGAATGAGTTTTCATGCAAAAACTGTCTATTTCAACTAAATTCGTCCATCCGATACGAACTTTGTACTTTGCTATGAAGTTCCACCAGGAATGAGTTTTCATGCAAAAACTGTCTATTTCAACTAATTTTGTCCATCCAAAACGAACTTTGTACTTTGCTATGAAGTTCCACCAGGAATGAGTTTTCATGCAAAAACTGTCTATTTCAACTAATTTTGTCCATCCAAAACGAACTTTGTTCTTTGCTATGAAGTTCCACCAGGAATGAGTTTTCATGCAAAAACTGTCTATTTCAACTAACTTTGTCCATCCAAAACGAACTTTGTTCTTTGCTATGAAGTTCCACCAGGAATGAGTTTTCATGCAAAAACTGTCTATTTCAACTAAATTCGTCCATCCGATACGAACTTTGTACTTTGCTATGAAGTTCCACCAGGAATGAGTTTTCATGCAAAAACTGTCTATTTCAACTAATTTTGTCCATCCAAAACGAACTTTGTTCTTTGCTATGAAGTTCCACCAGGAATGAGTTTTCATGCAAAAACTGTCTATTTCAACTAAATTGATCCATCCAAATGAACTTTGTTCTTTGCTATGAAGTTCCACCAGGAATGAGTTTTCATGCAAAAACTGTCTATTTCAACTAAATTCGTCCATCCGATACGAACTTTGTACTTTGCTATGAAGTTCCACCAGGAATGAGTTTTCATGCAAAAACTGTCTATTTCAACTAACTTTGTCCATCCAAAACGAACTTTGTACTTTGCTATGAAGTTCCACCAGGAATGAGTTTTTATGCAAAAACTGTCTATTTCAACTAACTTTGTCCATCCAAAACGAACTTTGTTCTTTGCTATGAAGTTCCACCAGGAATGAGTTTTCATGCAAAAACTGTCTATTTCAACTAAATTGATCCATCCAAAACGAACTTTGTACTTTGCTATGAAGTTCCACCAGGAATGAGTTTTTATGCAAAAACTGTCTATTTCAACTAACTTTGTCCATCCAAAACGAACTTTGTACTTTGCTATGAAGTTCCATCAGGAATGAGTTTTCATGCAAAAACTGTCTATTTCAACTAACTTTGTCCATCCAAAACGAACTTTGTACTTTGCTATGAAGTTCCACCAGGAATGAGTTTTTATGCAAAAACTGTCTATTTCAACTTACTTTGTCCATTAAAAAGGAACTTTGTACTTTGCTATGAAGTTCCACTAGGAATGAGTTTTCATGCAAAAACTGTCTATTTCAACTAACTTTGTCCATCCAAAACGAACTTTGTACTTTGCTATGAAGTTCCACCAGGAATGAGTTTTCATGCAAAAACTGTCTATTTCAACTAACTTTGTCCATCCAAAACGAACTTTGTACTTTGCTATGAAGTTCCACCAGGAATGAGTTTTCATGCAAAAACTGTCTATTTCAACTAACTTTGTCCATCCAAAACGAACTTTGTACTTTGCTATGAAGTTCCACCAGGAATGAGTTTTCATGCAAAAACTGTCTATTTCAACTAACTTTGTCCATCCAAAACGAACTTTGTACTTTGCTATGAAGTTCCACCAGGAATGAGTTTTTATGCAAAAACTGTCTATTTCAACTTACTTTGTCCATCCAAAACGAACTTTGTACTTTGCTATGAAGTTCCACCAGGAATGAGTTTTCATGCAAAAACTGTCTATTTCAACTAACTTTGTCCATCCAAAACGAACTTTGTACTTTGCTATGAAGTTCCACCAGGAATGAGTTTTCATGCAAAAACTGTCTATTTCAACTAAATTGATCCATCCAAAACGAACTTTGTACTTTGCTATGAAGTTCCACCAGGAATGAGTTTTCATGCAAGAACTGTCTATTTCAACTAACTTTGTCCATCCAAAACGAACTTTGTACTTTGCTATTAAGTTCCACCAGGAATGAGTTTTCATGCAAAAACTGTCTATTTCAACTAAATTGATCCATCCAAAACGAACTTTGTACTTTGCTATGAAGTTCCACCAGGAATGAGTTTTCATGCAAAAACTGTCTATTTCAACTAACTTTGTCCATCCAAAACGAACTTTGTACTTTGCTATGAAGTTCCACCAGGAATGAGTTTTTATGCAAAAACTGTCTATTTCAACTAACTTTGTCCATCCAAAACGAACTTTGTACTTTGCTATGAAGTTCCACCAGGAATGAGTTTTCATGCAAAAACTGTCTATTTCAACTAAATTGATCCATCCAAAACGAACTTTGTACTTTGCTATGAAGTTCCACCAGGAATGAGTTTTCATGCAAAAACTGTCTATTTCAACTTAATTCGTCCATCCGATTCGAACTTTGTACTTTGCTATGAAGTTCCACCAGGAATGAGTTTTCATGCAAAAACTGTCTATTTCAACTAACTTTGTCCATCCAAAACGAACTTTGTACTTTGCTTTGAAGTTCCACCAGGAATGAGTTTTCATGCAAAAACTGTCTATTTCAACTAACTTTGTCCATCCAAAACGAACTTTGTACTTTGCTATGAAGTTCCACCAGGAATGAGTTTTCATGCAAAAACTGTCTATTTCAACTAACTTTGTCCATCCAAAACGAACTTTGTACTTTGCTATGAAGTTCCACCAGGAATGAGTTTTCATGCAAAAACTGTCTATTTCAACTAACTTTGTCCATCCAAAACGAACTTTGTACTTTGCTATGAAGTTCCACCAGGAATGAGTTTTTATGCAAAAACTGTCTATTTCAACTAACTTTGTCCATCCAAAACGAACTTTGTACTTTGCTATGAAGTTCCACCAGGAATGAGTTTTCATACAAAAACTGTCTATTTCAACTAAATTGATCCATCCAAAACGAACTTTGTACTTTGCTATGAAGTTCCACCAGGAATGAGTTTTCATGCAAAAACTGTCTATTTCAACTAACTTTGTCCATCCAAAACGAACTTTGTACTTTGCTATGAAGTTCCACCAGGAATGAGTTTTCATGCAAAAACTGTCTATTTCAACTAACTTTGTCCATCCAAAACGAACTTTGTACTTTGCTTTGAAGTTCCACCAGGAATGAGTTTTCATGCAAAAACTGTCTATTTCAACTAACTTTGTCCATCCAAAACGAACTTTGTACTTTGCTATGAAGTTCCACCAGGAATGAGTTTTCATGCAAAAACTGTCTATTTCAACTAACTTTGTCCATCCAAAACGAACTTTGTACTTTGCTATGAAGTTCCACCAGGAATGAGTTTTCATGCAAAAACTGTCTATTTCAACTAAATTGATCCATCCAAAACGAACTTTGTACTTTGCTATGAAGTTCCACCAGGAATGAGTTTTCATGCAAAAACTGTCTATTTTAACTAACTTTGTCCATCCAAAACGAACTTTGTACTTTGCTATTAAGTTCCACCAGGAATGAGTTTTCATGCAAAAACTGTCTATTTCAACTAAATTTGTCCATCCAAAACGAACTTTGTACTTTGCTATGAAGTTCCACCAGGAATGAGTTTTCATGCAAAAACTGTCTATTTCAACTAACTTTGTCCATCCAAAACGAACTTTGTACTTTGCTATGAAGTTCCACCAGGAATGAGTTTTCATGCAAAAACTGTCTATTTCAACTAACTTTGTCCATCCAAAACGAACTTTGTACTTTGCTATGAAGTTCCACCAGGAATGAGTTTTTATGCAAAAACTGTCTATTTCAACTAACTTTGTCCATCCAAAACGAACTTTGTACTTTGCTTTGAAGTTCCACCAGGAATGAGTTTTCATGCAAAAACTGTCTATTTCAACTAACTTTGTCCATCCAAAACGAACTTTGTACTTTGCTATGAAGTTCCACCAGGAATGAGTTTTCATGCAAAAACTGTCTATTTCAACTAACTTTGTCCATCCAAAACGAACTTTGTACTTTGCTATGAAGTTCCACCAGGAATGAGTTTTCATGCAAAAACTGTCTATTTCAACTAAATTGATCCATCCAAAACGAACTTTGTACTTTGCTATGAAGTTCCACCAGGAATGAGTTTTCATGCAAAAACTGTCTATTTTAACTAACTTTGTCCATCCAAAACGAACTTTGTACTTTGCTATTAAGTTCCACCAGGAATGAGTTTTCATGCAAAAACTGTCTATTTCAACTAAATTTGTCCATCCAAAACGAACTTTGTACTTTGCTATGAAGTTCCACCAGGAATGAGTTTTCATGCAAAAACTGTCTATTTTAACTAACTTTGTCCATCCAAAACGAACTTTGTACTTTGCTATGAAGTTCCACCAGGAATGAGTTTTCATGCAAAAACTGTCTATTTCAACTAACTTTGTCCATCCAAAACGAACTTTGTACTTTGCTATGAAGTTCCACCAGGAATGAGTTTTTATGCAAAAACTGTCTATTTCAACTAACTTTGTCCATCCAAAACGAACTTTGTACTTTGCTATGAAGTTCCACCAGGAATGAGTTTTCATGCAAAAACTGTCTATTTCAACTTAATTCGTCCATCCGATTCGAACTTTGTACTTTGCTATGAAGTTCCACCAGGAATGAGTTTTCATGCAAAAACTGGCTATTTCAACTAAATTGATTCATCCAAAACGAACTTTGTTCTTTGCTATGAAGTTCCACCAGGAATGAGTTTTCATGCAAAAACTGTCTATTTCAACTTAATTCGTCCATCCGATTCGAACTTTGTACTTTGCTATGAAGTTGCACCAGGAATGAGTTTTCATGCAAAAACTGTCTATTTCAACTAACTTTGTCCATCCAAAACGAACTTTGTACTTTGCTATGAAGTTCCACCAGGAATGAGTTTTCATGCAAAAACTGTCTTTTTCAACTAACTTTGTCCGTCCAAAACGAACTTTGTACTTTGCTATGAAGTTCCACCAGGAATGAGTTTTCATGCAAAAACTGTCTATTTCAACTAACTTTGTCCATCCAAAACGAACTTTGTACTTTGCTATGAAGTTCCACCAGGAATGAGTTGTCATGAAAAAACTGTCTATTTCAACTAACTTTGTCCATCTAAAACGAATTTTGTACTTTGCTTTGAAGTTCCACCAGGAATGAGTTTTCATGCAAAAACTGTCTATTTCAACTAACTTTGTCCATCCAAAACGAACTTTGTTCTTTGCTATTAAGTTCCACCAGGAATGAGTTTTCATGCAAAAACTGTCTATTTCAACTAAATTGATCCATCCAAAACGAACTTTGTACTTTGCTATGAAGTTCCACCAGGAATGAGTTTTCATGCAAAAACTGTCTATTTCAACTAACTTTGTCCATCCAAAACGAACTTTGTACTTTGCTATGAAGTTCCACCAGGAATGAGTTTTTATGCAAAAACTGTCTATTTCAACTAACTTTGTCCATCCAAAACGAACTTTGTACTTTGCTATGAAGTTCCACCAGGAATGAGTTTTCATGCAAAAACTGTCTATTTCAACTAAATTGATCCATCCAAAACGAACTTTGTACTTTGCTATGAAGTTCCACCAGGAATGAGTTTTCATGCAAAAACTGTCTATTTCAACTTAATTCGTCCATCCGATTCGAACTTTGTACTTTGCTATGAAGTTCCACCAGGAATGAGTTTTCATGCAAAAACTGTCTATTTCAACTAACTTTGTCCATCCAAAACGAACTTTGTACTTTGCTTTGAAGTTCCACCAGGAATGAGTTTTCATGCAAAAACTGTCTATTTCAACTAACTTTGTCCATCCAAAACGAACTTTGTACTTTGCTATGAAGTTCCACCAGGAATGAGTTTTCATGCAAAAACTGTCTATTTCAACTAACTTTGTCCATCCAAAACGAACTTTGTACTTTGCTATGAAGTTCCACCAGGAATGAGTTTTCATGCAAAAACTGTCTATTTCAACTAACTTTGTCCATCCAAAACGAACTTTGTACTTTGCTATGAAGTTCCACCAGGAATGAGTTTTCATGCAAAAACTGTCTATTTCAACTAACTTTGTCCATCCAAAACGAACTTTGTACTTTGCTATGAAGTTCCACCAGGAATGAGTTTTCATACAAAAACTGTCTATTTCAACTAAATTGATCCATCCAAAACGAACTTTGTACTTTGCTATGAAGTTCCACCAGGAATGAGTTTTCATGCAAAAACTGTCTATTTCAACTAACTTTGTCCATCCAAAACGAACTTTGTACTTTGCTATGAAGTTCCACCAGGAATGAGTTTTTATGCAAAAACTGTCTATTTCAACTAACTTTGTCCATCCAAAACGAACTTTGTACTTTGCTTTGAAGTTCCACCAGGAATGAGTTTTCATGCAAAAACTGTCTATTTCAACTAACTTTGTCCATCCAAAACGAACTTTGTACTTTGCTATGAAGTTCCACCAGGAATGAGTTTTCATGCAAAAACTGTCTTTTTCAACTAACTTTGTCCATCCAAAACGAACTTTGTACTTTGCTATGAAGTTCCACCAGGAATGAGTTTTCATGCAAAAACTGTCTATTTCAACTAAATTGATCCATCCAAAACGAACTTTGTACTTTGCTATGAAGTTCCACCAGGAATGAGTTTTCATGCAAAAACTGTCTATTTTAACTAACTTTGTCCATCCAAAACGAACTTTGTACTTTGCTATTAAGTTCCACCAGGAATGAGTTTTCATGCAAAAACTGTCTATTTCAACTAAATTTGTCCATCCAAAACGAACTTTGTACTTTGCTATGAAGTTCCACCAGGAATGAGTTTTCATGCAAAAACTGTCTATTTCAACTAACTTTGTCCATCCAAAACGAACTTTGTACTTTGCTATGAAGTTCCACCAGGAATGAGTTTTCATGCAAAAACTGTCTATTTCAACTAACTTTGTCCATCCAAAACGAACTTTGTACTTTGCTATGAAGTTCCACCAGGAATGAGTTTTTATGCAAAAACTGTCTATTTCAACTAACTTTGTCCATCCAAAACGAACTTTGTACTTTGCTATGAAGTTCCACCAGGAATGAGTTTTCATGCAAAAACTGTCTATTTCAACTTAATTCGTCCATCCGATTCGAACTTTGTACTTTGCTATGAAGTTCCACCAGGAATGAGTTTTCATGCAAAAACTGGCTATTTCAACTAAATTGATCCATCCAAAACGAACTTTGTTCTTTGCTATGAAGTTCCACCAGGAATGAGTTTTCATGCAAAAACTGTCTATTTCAACTTAATTCGTCCATCCGATTCGAACTTTGTACTTTGCTATGAAGTTGCACCAGGAATGAGTTTTCATGCAAAAACTGTCTATTTCAACTAACTTTGTCCATCCAAAACGAACTTTGTACTTTGCTATGAAGTTCCACCAGGAATGAGTTTTCATGCAAAAACTGTCTTTTTCAACTAACTTTGTCCATCCAAAACGAACTTTGTACTTTGCTATGAAGTTCCACCAGGAATGAGTTTTCATGCAAAAACTGTCTATTTCAACTAACTTTGTCCATCCAAAACGAACTTTGTACTTTGCTATGAAGTTCCACCAGGAATGAGTTGTCATGAAAAAACTGTCTATTTCAACTAACTTTGTCCATCCAAAACGAACTTTGTACTTTGCTATGAAGTTCCACCAGGAATGAGTTTTCATGCAAAAACTGTCTATTTCAACTAAATTGATCCATCCAAAACGAACTTTGTACTTTGCTATGAAGTTCCACCAGGAATGAGTTTTCATGCAAAAACTGTCGTTTTCAACTAACTTTGTCCATCCAAAACGAACTTTGTACTTTGCTATGAAGTTCCACCAGGAATGAGTTTTCATGCAAAAACTGTCTATTTCAACTAACTTTGTCCATCCAAAACGAACTTTGTACTTTGCTATGAAGTTCCACCAGGAATGAGTTTTCATACAAAAACTGTCTATTTCAACTAACTTTGTCCATCCAAAACGAACTTTGTACTTTGCTATGAAGTTCCACCAGGAATGAGTTTTCATGCAAAAACTGTCTATTTCAACTTAATTCGTCCATCCGATTCGAACTTTGTACTTTGCTATGAAGTTCCACCAGGAATGAGTTTTCATACAAAAACTGTCTATTTCAACTAAATTGATCCATCCAAAACGAACTTTGTACTTTGCTATGAAGTTCCACCAGGAATGAGTTTTCATGCAAAAATTATCTATTTCAACTAACTTTGTCCATCCAAAACGAACTTTGTACTTTGCTATGAAGTTCCACCAGGAATGAGTTTTCATGCAAAAACTGTCTATTTCAACTAACTTTGTCCATCCAAAACGAACTTTGTACTTTGCTATGAAGTTCCACCAGGAATGAGTTTTCATGCAAAAACTGTCTATTTCAACTAACTTTGTCCATCCAAAACGAACTTTGTACTTTGCTATGAAGTTCCACCAGGAATGAGTTTTCATGCAAAAACTGTCTATTTCAACTTAATTCATCCATCCAAAACGAACTTTGTACTTTGCTATGAAGTTCTACCAGGAATGAGTTTTCATGCAAAAACTGTCTATTTCAACTTAATTCGTCCATCTGATTCGAACTTTGTACTTTGCTATGAAGTTCCACCAGGAATGAGTTTTCATGCAAAAACTGTCTATTTCAACTAACTTTGTCCATCCAAAACGAACTTTGTACTTTGCTATGAAGTTCCACCAGGAATGAGTTTTCATGCAAAAACTGTCTATTTCAACTAACTTTGTCCATCCAAAACGAACTTTGTACTTTGCTATGAAGTTCCACCAGGAATGAGTTTTTATGCAAAAACCGTCTATTTCAACTAACTTTGTCCATCCAAAACGAACTTTGTACTTTGCTATGAAGTTCCACCAGGAATGAGTTTTCATGCAAAAACTGTCTATTTCAACTAACTTTGTCCATCCAAAACGAACTTTGTACTTTGCTATGAAGTTCCACCAGGAATGAGTTTTCATGCAAAAACTGTCTATTTCAACTAAATTGATCCATCCAAAACGAACTTTGTACTTTGCTATGAAGTTCCACCAGGAATGAGTTTTCATGCAAAAACTGTCTATTTCAACTAACTTTGTCCATCCAAAACGAACTTTGTACTTTGCTATGAAGTTCCACCAGGAATGAGTTTTCATGCAAAAACTGTCTATTTCAACTAAATTGATCCATCCAAAACGAACTTTGTACTTTGCTATGAAGTTCCACCAGGAATGAGTTTTCATGCAAAAACTGACTATTTCAACTAACTTTGTCCATCCAAAACGAACTTTGTACTTTGCTTGAAGTTCCACCAGGAATGAGTTTTTATGCAAAAACTGTCTATTTCAACTAACTTTGTCCATCCAAAACGAACTTTGTACTTTGCTATGAAGTTCCACCAGGAATGAGTTTTCATGCAAAAACTGTCTATTTCAACTAACTTTGTCCATCCAAAACGAACTTTGTACTTTGCTATGAAGTTCCACCAGGAATGAGTTTTCATGCAAAAACTGTCTATTTCAACTAACTTTGTCCATCCAAAACGAACTTTGTACTTTGCTATGAAGTTCCACCAGGAATGAGTTTTCATGCAAAAACTGTCTATTTCAACTAAATTGATCCATCCAAAACGAACTTTGTACTTTGCTATGAAGTTCCACCAGGAATGAGTTTTCATGCAAAAACTGTCTATTTCAACTAACTTTGTCCATCCAAAACGAACTTTGTACTTTGCTATTAAGTTCCACCAGGAATGAGTTTTCATGCAAAAACTGTCTATTTCAACTAAATTGATCCATCCAAAACGAACTTTGTACTTTGCTATGAAGTTCCACCAGGAATGAGTTTTCATGCAAAAACTGTCTATTTCAACTAACTTTGTCCATCCAAAACGAACTTTGTACTTTGCTATGAAGTTCCACCAGGAATGAGTTTTTATGCAAAAACTGTCTATTTCAACTAACTTTGTCCATCCAAAACGAACTTTGTACTTTGCTATGAAGTTCCACCAGGAATGAGTTTTCATGCAAAAACTGTCTATTTCAACTAAATTGATCCATCCAAAACGAACTTTGTACTTTGCTATGAAGTTCCACCAGGAATGAGTTTTCATGCAAAAACTGTCTATTTCAACTTAATTCGTCCATCCGATTCGAACTTTGTACTTTGCTATGAAGTTCCACCAGGAATGAGTTTTCATACAAAAACTGTCTATTTCAACTAAATTGATCCATCCAAAACGAACTTTGTACTTTGCTATGAAGTTCCACCAGGAATGAGTTTTCATGCAAAAACTGTCTATTTCAACTAACTTTGTCCATCCAAAACGAACTTTGTACTTTGCTATGAAGTTCCACCAGGAATGAGTTTTCATGCAAAAACTGTCTATTTCAACTAACTTTGTCCATCCAAAACGAACTTTGTACTTTGCTATGAAGTTCCACCAGGAATGAGTTTTCATGCAAAAACTGTCTATTTCAACTAACTTTGTCCATCCAAAACGAACTTTGTACTTTGCTTTGAAGTTCCACCAGGAATGAGTTTTCATGCAAAAACTGTCTATTTCAACTAACTTTGTCCATCCAAAACGAACTTTGTACTTTGCTATGAAGTTCCACCAGGAATGAGTTTTCATGCAAAAACTGTCTATTTCAACTAACTTTGTCCATCCAAAACGAACTTTGTACTTTGCTATGAAGTTCCACCAGGAATGAGTTTTCATGCAAAAACTGTCTATTTCAACTAAATTGATCCATCCAAAACGAACTTTGTACTTTGCTATGAAGTTCCACCAGGAATGAGTTTTCATGCAAAAACTGTCTATTTCAACTTAATTCGTCCATCCGATTCGAACTTTGTACTTTGCTATGAAGTTCCACCAGGAATGAGTTTTCATGCAAAAACTGTCTATTTCAACTAACTTTGTCCATCCAAAACGAACTTTGTACTTTGCTATGAAGTTCCACCAGGAATGAGTTTTCATGCAAAAACTGTCTATTTCAACTAACTTTGTCCATCCAAAACGAACTTTGTACTTTGCTTTGAAGTTCCACCAGGAATGAGTTTTCATGCAAAAACTGTCTATTTCAACTAACTTTGTCCATCCAAAACGAACTTTGTACTTTGCTATGAAGTTCCACCAGGAATGAGTTTTCATGCAAAAACTGTCTATTTCAACTAACTTTGTCCATCCAAAACGAACTTTGTACTTTGCTATGAAGTTCCACCAGGAATGAGTTTTCATGCAAAAACTGTCTATTTCAACTAAATTGATCCATCCAAAACGAACTTTGTACTTTGCTATGAAGTTCCACCAGGAATGAGTTTTCATGCAAAAACTGTCTATTTTAACTAACTTTGTCCATCCAAAACGAACTTTGTACTTTGCTATTAAGTTCCACCAGGAATGAGTTTTCATGCAAAAACTGTCTATTTCAACTAAATTGATCCATCCAAAACGAACTTTGTACTTTGCTATGAAGTTCCACCAGGAATGAGTTTTTATGCAAAAACTGTCTATTTCAACTAACTTTGTCCATCCAAAACGAACTTTGTACTTTGCTATGAAGTTCCACCAGGAATGAGTTTTCATGCAAAAACTGTCTATTTCAACTTAATTCGTCCATCCGATTCGAACTTTGTACTTTGCTATGAAGTTCCACCAGGAATGAGTTTTCATGCAAAAACTGGCTATTTCAACTAAATTGATCCATCCAAAACGAACTTTGTACTTTGCTATGAAGTTCCACCAGGAATGAGTTTTCATGCAAAAACTGTCTATTTCAACTTAATTCGTCCATCCGATTCGAACTTTGTACTTTGCTATGAAGTTGCACCAGGAATGAGTTTTCATGCAAAAACTGTCTATTTCAACTAACTTTGTCCATCCAAAACGAACTTTGTACTTTGCTATGAAGTTCCACCAGGAATGAGTTTTCATGCAAAAACTGTCTATTTCAACTAACTTTGTCCATCCAAAACGAACTTTGTACTTTGCTATGAAGTTCCACCAGGAATGAGTTTTCATGCAAAAACTGTCTATTTCAACTAACTTTGTCCATCCAAAACGAACTTTGTACTTTGCTATGAAGTTCCACCAGGAATGAGTTGTCATGAAAAAACTGTCTATTTCAACTAACTTTGTCCATCCAAAACGAACTTTGTACTTTGCTATGAAGTTCCACCAGGAATGAGTTTTCATGCAAAAACTGTCTATTTCAACTAAATTGATCCATCCAAAACGAACTTTGTACTTTGCTATGAAGTTCCACCAGGAATGAGTTTTCATGCAAAAACTGTCTATTTCAACTTAATTCGTCCATCCGATTCGAACTTTGTACTTTGCTATGAAGTTCCACCAGGAATGAGTTTTCATACAAAAACTGTTAATTACAACTAACTTTGTCCATCCAAAACGAACTTTGTACTTTGCTATGAAGTTCCACCAGGAATGAGTTTTCATGCAAAAACTGTCTATTTCAACTTAATTCGTCCATCCGATTCGAACTTTGTACTTTGCTATGAAGTTCCACCAGGAATGAGTTTTCATACAAAAACTGTCTATTTCAACTAAATTGATCCATCCAAAACGAACTTTGTACTTTGCTATGAAAATCCACCAGGAATGAGTTTTCATGCAAAAATTATCTATTTCAACTAACTTTGTCCATCCAAAACGAACTTTGTACTTTGCTATGAAGTTCCACCAGGAATGAGTTTTCATGCAAAAACTGTCTATTTCAACTAACTTTGTCCATCCAAAACGAACTTTGTACTTTGCTATGAAGTTCTACCAGGAATGAGTTTTTATGCAAAAACTGTCTATTTCAACTAACTTTGTCCATCCAAAACGAACTTTGTACTTTGCTATGAAGTTCCACCAGGAATGAGTTTTCATGCAAAAACTGTCTATTTCAACTAACTTTGTCCATCCAAAACGAACTTTGTACTTTGCTATGAAGTTCCACCAGGAATGAGTTTTCATTCAAAAACTGTCTATTTCTACTAAATTGATCCATCCAAAACGAACTTTGTACTTTGCTATGAAGTTCCACCAGGAATGAGTTTTCATGCAAAAACTGTCTATTTCAACTAACTTTGTCCATCCAAAACGAACTTTGTACTTTGCTATGAAGTTCCACCAGGAATGAGTTTTCATGCAAAAACTGTCTATTTCAACTAAATTGATCCATCCAAAACGAACTTTGTACTTTGCTATGAAGTTCCACCAGGAATGAGTTTTCATGCAAAAACTGTCTATTTCAACTAACTTTGTCCATCCAAAACGAACTTTGTACTTTGCTATGAAGTTCCACCAGGAATGAGTTTTCATGCAAAAACTGTCTATTTCAACTAACTTTGTCCATCCAAAACGAACTTTGTACTTTGCTATGAAGTTCCACCAGGAATGAGTTTTCATGCAAAAACTGTCTATTTCAACTAACTTTGTCCATCCAAAACGAACTTTGTACTTTGCTATGAAGTTCCACCAGGAATGAGTTTTCATGCAAAAACTGTCTATTTCAACTAACTTTGTCCATCCAAAACGAACTTTGTACTTTGCTATGAAGTTCCACCAGGAATGAGTTTTCATACAAAAACTGTCTATTTCAACTAACTTTGTCCATCCAAAACGAACTTTGTACTTTGCTATGAAGTTCCACCAGGAATGAGTTTTCATGCAAGAACTGTCTATTTCTACTAAATTGATCCATCCAAAACGAACTTTGTACTTTGCTATGAAGTTCCACCAGGAATGAGTTTTCATGCAAAAACTGTCTATTTCAACTAACTTTGTCCATCCAAAACGAACTTTGTACTTTGCTATGAAGTTCCACCAGGAATGAGTTTTCATGCAAAAACTGTCTATTTCAACTAAATTGATCCATCCAAAACGAACTTTGTACTTTGCTATGAAGTTCCACCAGGAATGAGTTTTAATGCAAAAACTGTCTATTTCAACTAACTTTGTCCATCCAAAACGAACTTTGTACTTTGCTATGAAGTTCCACCAGGAATGAGTTTTCATGCAAAAACTGTCTATTTCAACTAACTTTGTCCATCCAAAACGAACTTTGTACTTTGCTATGAAGTTCCACCAGGAATGAGTTTTCATGCAAAAACTGTCTATTTCAACTAACTTTGTCCATCCAAAACGAACTTTGTACTTTGTTATGAAGTTCCACCAGGAATGAGTTTTCATGCAAGAACTGTCTATTTCAACTAAATTGATCCATCCAAAACGAACTTTGTTCTTTGCTATGAAGTTCCACCAGGAATGAGTTTTCATGCAAAAACTGTTTTTTTCAACTAAATTGATCCATCCAAAACGAACTTTGTACTTTGCTATGAAGTTCCACCAGGAATGAGTTTTCATGCAAAAACTGTCTATTTCAACTAAATTGATCCATCCAAAACGAACTTTGTTCTTTGCTATGAAGTTCCACCAGGAATGAGTTTTCATGCAAAAACTGTCTATTTCAACTAACTTTGTCCATCCAAAACGAACTTTGTACTTTGCTATGAAGTTCCACCAGGAATGAGTTTTCATGCAAAAACTGTCTATTTCAACTAACTTTGTCCATCCAAAACGAACTTTGTACTTTGCTATGAAGTTCCACCAGGAATGAGTTTTCATGCAAAAACTGTCTATTTCAACTAACTTTGTCCATCCAAAACGAACTTTGTACTTTGCTATGAAGTTCCACCAGGAATGAGTTTTCATGCAAAAACTGTCTATTTCAACTAAATTGATCCATCCAAAACGAACTTTGTACTTTGCTATGAAGTTCCACCAGGAATGAGTTTTCATACAAAAACTGTCTATTTCAACTAAATTGATCCATCCAAAACGAACTTTGTACTTTGCTATGAAGTTCCACCAGGAATGAGTTTTCATGCAAAAACTGTCTATTTCAACTAACTTTGTCCATCCAAAACGAACTTTGTACTTTGCTATGAAGTTCCACCAGGAATGAGTTTTCATGCAAAAACTGTCTATTTCAACTAAATTGATCCATCCAAAACGAACTTTGTTCTTTGCTATGAAGTTCCACCAGGAATGAGTTTTCATGCAAAAACTGTTTTTTTCAACTAAATTGATCCATCCAAAACGAACTTTGTACTTTGCTATGAAGTTCCACCAGGAATGAGTTTTCATGCAAAAACTGTCTATTTCAACTAAATTGATCCATCCAAAACGAACTTTGTTCTTTGCTATGAAGTTCCACCAGGAATGAGTTTTCATGCAAAAACTGTCTATTTCAACTAACTTTGTCCATCCAAAACGAACTTTGTACTTTGCTATGAAGTTCCACCAGGAATGAGTTTTCATGCAAAAACTGTCTATTTCAACTAACTTTGTCCATCCAAAACGAACTTTGTACTTTGCTATGAAGTTCCACCAGGAATGAGTTTTCATGCAAAAACTGTCTATTTCAACTAACTTTGTCCATCCAAAACGAACTTTGTACTTTGCTATGAAGTTCCACCAGGAATGAGTTTTCATGCAAAAACTGTCTATTTCAACTAACTTTGTCCATCCAAAACGAACTTTGTACTTTGCTATGAAGTTCCACCAGGAATGAGTTTTCATGCAAAAACTGTCTATTTCAACTAAATTCATCCATCCAAAACGAACTTTGTACTTTGCTATGAAGTTCCACCAGGAATGAGTTTTCATGCAAAACCTGTCTATTTCAACTAAATTGATCCATCCAAAACGAACTTTGTTCTTTGCTATGAAGTTCCACCAGGAATGAGTTTTCATGCAAAAACTGTCTATTTCAACTAACTTTGTCTATCCAAAACGAACTTTGTACTTTGCTATGAAGTTCCACCAGGAATGAGTTTTCATGCAAAAACTGTCTATTTAAACTAAACTGATCTATCCAAAACGAACTTTGTACTTTGCTATGAAGTTCCACCAGGAATGGGTTTTCATGCAAAAACTGTCTGTTGTAGACAACGGTGAAGTCGGCACTTGCAGTTTAACGCATGATTTGTTTTTTGTTTTCGTCACCTGACGCAATGACGGTGACAGCTCGGTGACGGGTGACAGAAGCCGTTACCGAAGGGACGATGCCATAAAGGGATCGAGATCGAGGCGCGAAAAGGGACGATAACGGCCATCGCGTGTGCGCCATCGATTTAGAGTTATTCACAACCGAAACGCGCAAGTGATAAGACGTGTAATTTTTTAACACCAGCACCACCACTCGCACCACTCGCTCCCACGCACCCGAATTATACCAGCGAAGCCGTACCACCTGCCCAAAACCAGTGCTCCGCGAAAGAAGTTTGAAATAGAAAATAAAATTGCTAGAAACCTGTAAAAATTGGTGTTAGGAAACGCGTCCACGGCGAAACAGAAACTGGAAAGAACGTTGCGTTGCAACATTTTAAAAAATTACACTGGTGATTTTGTGTGAACAATTGACAATTGAGTGAAAATGAACCGCGAAAACGTTGAGTCCAACCCCGCCGCGAATTCGACAGTGCGACAACTTTCCCCAGTGCAAGACCTAGCGGAAGACACTGTTTCGATACAGGAGTTGATTCAGCAAGCCAGAGAAGCGAACGAAAGCTTCAACAGGCTGACCGCGCAAATCGCTCAGTTGAGCCCAAGCGTGTCAAGAGGACTCGGAATGTCACTGAACGAGCAACGCGAAGGCGCGATATCCCAGCGCGTCCGCACAGGAACCGCCGAAGATGTGCCTTTTCCTTCGGCCGCCACCCTGCCGCGGAGATCAACGCTCGGGACGCCTTACGCCAGAGGCACGGAAAGTGAACCTGTGAGCGCATCGCCGCGACCGGCCATCGCGTTTCCAGATTTCCTGCGCTACGACGCGCAAGCCGGCCCGTCAGGAAGATCGACGCTTGGGACGCCATTCATCAGCGACACAGAGCATGAACCTGTGAGCGCGTCGCTGCGACCGGCCATTGCGTCTCCAGATTTTTTGCGCTATGACGCGCATGCCGGACCGTCAACGGCTCGGCGTAGCGAAGCAGACCGGTACGGGGCTACCGGAAAAAGAACAGCCGTACATCCCGAACGAGAACGTGACCTTCAGCGGGCTTTGGAAGACATGGAGATCGAGCATCTTCGGGAGCGAAACCGCTTGATGCAATCCTTCGAAGCAACGGATCATCAACGAAGCGCACATCCGCCATCACGCGTGAGTATCGTTCCAGATAGATTGCAGGCGAACGCCTTCTCAGTCTTTGATCTTTCGCAGACGCAATACATAGCCCGGCAAGGGAGGAAACGGGACTTGCCGACGTTCTCCGGCAATCCCGAAGAATGGCCGATGTTTATTGCCTCCTTCGAGTACACCACGGAGGCGTGCGGTTATAACGACGTGGAGAATCTGGACCGGCTGCAGAAGGCCCTAAAAGGAAAAGCGTTAGAGGCAGTACGTTGTCGCTTGATGCATCCATCCAACGTACCTGGCGTGATCTCCACGCTAAGAATGCTTTTCGGCCGTCCCGAAATTATTGTCCACTCCCTGGTGAACAAGGTGCGATCGATGCCGGCGCCTAAGCAGGAACGTCTCGAAACGCTCATCGACTTTGGGGTCGCGGTTCAGAATCTTTGCGCGACCATCACGGCGTCAGGACTAGACGAATACATGTGCAATGTGGCGTTGTTGAATGAGTTGACGGAACGCTTACCCCCGTCGCTGAAGCTCAATTGGGGATGTCATCGAATTAACGTGAGCCACGTTACGCTCTCGAGTTTCAACGACTGGCTGAGTCATTTGGTCGAAGCAGCAAGTTTGGTGACTATGTCGTCGGTGTACACCCATGAGGGTGCATCTACCAGACCTGCAACGAGTAACAGCGGATACAGGCAACATCGGCACGTAAATACTCACCTGACGAACACTGCAACCAGGCGCCCCTCAACGAGTTCTAGCAGCGTAACGCTGCGTTGCCCAGTATGCCAACAACAATGCGCCAAAGTAGAAAACTGTTCCGATTTTCTGGCAATGGACATAGAAGCCCGTTGGCGAACAGTGCGTGAGAAACGTCTGTGTCGTAAATGCCTTGAACAACACCAGCGCTGCGACAGAAGAACGCAGTGTGGCACCAATGGCTGCGTCTTTCTTCATAACAAGCTGCTTCATGATGGTTTGAGGACCAGAGTTGAAGCCGGAAATACGTCACGAACCGTAACCAACGAGCATCAAGCTTTTAACAGTCACCGAATTGCGCTAGAGGCGCCACCACTCTTCCGATATGTTCCGATTACCCTTCATGGCAATGGCTGTAAAGTAGAAACATTTGCGTTCCTGGACGACGGTTCGTCAGCCACCTTCATAGAACATGCTTTGGTTGAAGAACTAGGCATTCAGGGAACTCCTCATCCGTTGTGCCTCTGGTGGACCGGAAATCAGAAAAGAGAAGAGAAAAATTCAGTGAGAGTATCGTTGAGAATATCCGGCAGTGACGAAGCCGGCAAAGTATTCGTATTGCCCAATGTACATACCGTGCACAGCTTGGCGCTACCGAATCAGAGTCTGTGCGCCCAGAAACTTCAGAACACTTTCGCGCACTTGACCGGCCTAAAACTGACCTCGTACACGAATATCATGCCAAGGGTTCTAATCGGCATAGATAACTGTCATCTGGGTCATCCGTTGACATATCGTGAGGGAAAATCGCATGAACCCGTTGCTGCCAAAACGCGATTCTCAACCACCATAGACCAAAGGTGTGCCCATGCATGGACATCAACGACGATAAAACCGATGCACAATTGAAGGAATACTTTGCAATTGATTCGTTAGGTATCACCAAGTTACCTCATCACATAGGTTCCAAAGATGAAGAAAAGGCGCTAGAAATTCTGGCCGCGACAACCCGTTTAAATGGCGAACGTTATGAGACAAGTTTGTTGTGGAAGTACAGCACAATTCAATTACCGCCAAGTAAGCCGATGGCACTAAAACGCTTTGAATGTCTCAAAAGAAAAATGGAAAAAGAACCAGTGTTGAGGGCTGCCATCGTTGAAAAGATGAATGAGTACGAGAGAAAGGGCTACAACAGGCGCCTAACACCGAGAGAGCTATCGGAAAAACGTGATGCAGATTGGTTCTTGCCAATTTTTCCTGTCATAAACCCCAACAAGCCAGGAAAAATCCGGTTGGTATTTGATGCTGCTGCCAAAGTAAACGGCGTTAGTCTAAACACATTTCTCCTCAAGGGACCAGATCAGCTGGTAGAGCTCCTGACAGTCCTATATAAATTCAGAGAGTTCCGAATAGGCGTTGTTGGAGACATCAAAGAAATGTTTTTTCAAGTGGCCATCAGACCCGAAGATCAACGCAGCCAAATGATATTGTGGAACGGCGGTGTGGCTGACAGGACTCCAGACGTGTACGCCATGACCGTTATGACGTTTGGCGCCGCATGTTCACCCTGCTGCGCGCACTATGTGAAGAATCTTAACGCCGAGCGATTTAAATCCGAATTTCCTCGCGCCTTAGAATGCATCGTTAAAGAGCACTATGTTGACGACATGCTGGCAAGTGTCGAAACTGAAGACGAAGCTATAATGCTGGCAAAAGAAGTGCGACACGTACATGCACAGGGTGGCTTTGAAATAAGAAACTGGCTGTCCAATTCAAACGTGGTGATTCAGCAATTAGAGGCATCTATAACGAAAGAGAAAGATGTTAACGTTGGTACAGATACGAAAACAGAAAAGGTATTGGGAATGTGGTGGGACACGCAATCCGACACATTCACCTATAAAGTCTCACCTAGAAACGATGAGCAGCTGCTAACGGGAGCAAAGCATCCGACTAAACGTGAGGTGCTACGGATCCTAATGCGGATCTACGACCCGTTGGGTCTCTTGGGTAACGTGCTTATGTTCCTGAAAGTTCTGCTTCAAGAGATCTGGCGTGCTGGTGTCGGATGGGATGAAAAAGTCAGCGGCCGTTTAGCAGAACAGTGGGAAAGGTGGATCACCATATTACCCGACGTTTGCCAGATCAGGATACCAAGGTGCTATCGACAGAACACGTCGGCGTTGACTCGTAGCATACAGCTTCACGTATTCTGCGACGCGAGCGAAAACGGGATGGCAGCGGTTGCATATTTCCGATTTGAAGAAGAAGGGACCATAAAATGCGCTCTTGTCGGATCGAAAACTAGAGTGGCACCACTGCGATTTCTATCGATCCCTCGATTAGAACTGCAAGCAGCGGTTATCGGCACCCGACTTGCGAATACGATTATTAAATCGCACCGTTTGAACATCACTCGAACTACATATTGGACGGATTCGCGTGACGTCATCTGTTGGCTACGGTCGGATCATCGACGATATAGTCAATTTGTAGCTTTCCGAGTCGGTGAAAAACTCGAGTCCACCAAGGTTGACGATTGGCAGTGGCTGTCAACGAAGGTCAATGTAGCCGACGATGGTACGAAGTGGACGAGAATTCCCGATTTGAGCACATCAAGCCGATGGCTCAAAGGTCCGAGCTTTCTTTGGCAACCAGAGAAGGAATGGCCAATTCCACCGACGCTATCGGATGATACAGCGGAAGAACTACGTCGCAACCTGCTGCATCATTCAAGCACTGAGCCACTTATTCGGATCGATCGATTCTCTAGTTGGAATAGGTTGCTCAGATCCGTTGGATACGTTATTCGATTTTCACATAATTGTTTGCACCGAACTAACGGAAAAACGATCACGACAGGACCACTCACGCAGGAAGAGCTTGAAACAGCAGAACGCGTGATTATAAAACAAATCCAGCGAGAAACGTTTCCAGAAGAGATCCGGCGACTAGAGAGCCGCGTAGTAAAACAGCATCCATGGTCGCAACCCATCGAAAAAGGCAGCGCATTGTATCAGCTCTCACCGAAAATCGACGACTATGGCGTGCTGAGAATAAGTAGTCGTTTTGAAAACTGCCCTGTGGTAAACGAATCGCTGCGCAAGCCAGTTATCCTACCGAGACGACACACAGGAACTGACTTGCTTATACTGCACTACCACGCACGTTACCGACATTGTAACCATCAGACCGTCGTTAACGAACTAAGAGCCATATATCATATACCGCGCTTGTTGACAGAATATAAGCGCGTCCGGAAAACATGTCAACATTGTCGCAATCGAGAAGCTGCTCCCGAACCGCCGTTGATGGGAAGCATTCCTCAACAAAGAACGGCCATGGATCAGCGTGCGTTTACATATACCGGAATAGACTACTTCGGCCCAATGAACGTAGTAGTTGGACGTCGCGTGGAGAAACGTTGGGGAGTGATTTTCACTTGTTTGACAACACGAGCAGTGCACCTTGAAATCGCGCACTCACTGACAACTTCTTCCTGCATCCTAGCGATCCGCCGTTTTATCGCTAGACGAGGAGTGCCGCGCGAAATCATCAGCGATCGTGGGACAAACTTTGTAGGTTCATCGAGAGAGTTGAAGGAAGCCCGGATGAACGTGGATGAGAATAAGATCATCGTCGAATTTACTAGTCCTGAGTTGAAGTGGAGCTTCAATCCGCCAGCGGCTCCGCATTTTGGAGGGTGCTGGGAACGCCTCGTTCAGTCGGTGAAAAAAGTTTTAAGCCAGTTCGAACTGCCGCGTACGCCTAACGACGAAGTGCTGCAATCTACGATAGCCGAAATAGAAATGGTCATTAACTCAAGACCTCTGACCTACGTACCTTTGGACGATGATTTCGCACCACCGATAACGCCCAACCAACTACGTTTGGGTAGCTCAAACGGCAGCAAGCCGCCTGCCCCACTTGATGATACAGCAGGGGCCATAAAATCTTCATGGAAAGCGTCGCAGCGCAACGCAGATCTTTTTTGGCGAAAATGGGTAGCTGAGTATCTTCCGACGTTGACACGTAGAACTAAGTGGTTTCACCCTGCTCGCCCTATAGAGGAAGGTGAAATCGTTTTGATTGCAGACAACAATATGCCCAGAAATTGCTGGCCTAAAGGGAGAGTGGTGGCAGTCGTCAGAGCCAACGACGGCCAGGTGAGACGAGCAACGGTGCAGACGGCTAGCGGAATAATCGAGCGACCTGCAACAAAGATAGCGGTGTTGGATGTGCGGAAGTAAAACGCCAACAGGAACGACACAGCCAAGCTTACCATCTACCGATAAGGTGATAAAGAGGGCTGGCCGAATATTAAACAGAACAGATCACCGACTTCAAGTAGGGTAAATTGCTCATACGAGCAAAGTACCGGGCGGGAGAATGTTGTAGACAACGGTGAAGTCGGCACTTGCAGTTTAACGCATGATTTGTTTTTTGTTTTCGTCACCTGACGCAATGACGGTGACAGCTCGGTGACGGGTGACAGAAGCCGTTACCGAAGGGACGATGCCATAAAGGGATCGAGATCGAGGCGCGAAAAGGGACGATAACGGCCATCGCGTGTGCGCCATCGATTTAGAGTTATTCACAACCGAAACGCGCAAGTGATAAGACGTGTAATTTTTTAACACCAGCACCACCACTCGCACCACTCGCTCCCACGCACCCGAATTATACCAGCGAAGCCGTACCACCTGCCCAAAACCAGTGCTCCGCGAAAGAAGTTTGAAATAGAAAATAAAATTGCTAGAAACCTGTAAAAATTGGTGTTAGGAAACGCGTCCACGGCGAAACAGAAACTGGAAAGAACGTTGCGTTGCAACACTGTCTATTTCAACTAAATTGATCCATCCAAAACGAACTTTGTACTTTGCTATGAAGTTCCACCAGGAATGAGTTTTCATGCAAAAACTGTCTATTTCAACTAAATTGATCCATCCAAAACGAACTTTGTACTTGGCTATGAAGTTCCACCAGGAATGAGTTTTCATGCAAAAACTGTCTATTTCAACTAACTTTGTCCATCCAAAACGAACTTTGTACTTTGCTATGAAGTTCCACCAGGAATGAGTTTTCATGCAAAAACTGTCTATTTCAACTAAATTGATCCATCCAAAACGAACTTTGTACTTGGCTATGAAGTTCCACCAGGAATGAGTTTTTATGCAAAAACTGTCTATTTCAACTAACTTTGTCCATTTAAAACGAACTTTGTACTTTGCTATGAAGTTCCACCAGGAATGAGTTTTCATGCAAAAACTGTCTATTTCAACTAACTTTGTCCATCTAAAACGAACTTTGTACTTTGCTATGAAGTTCTACCAGGAATGAGTTTTCATGCAAGAACTGTCTATTTCAACTAAATTGATCCATCCAAAACGAACTTTGTACTTTGCTATGAAGTTTCACCAGGAATGAGTTTTTATGCAAAAACTGTCTATTTCAACTAACTTTGTCCATCCAAAACGAACTTTGTACTTTGCTATGAAGTTCCACCAGGAATGAGTTTTCATGCAAAAACTGTCTATTTCAACTAACTTTGTCCATCCAAAACGAACTTTGTACTTTGCTATGAAGTTCTACCAGGAATGAGTTTTCATGCAAAAACTGTCTATTTCAACTAACTTTGTCCATCCAAAACGAACTTTGTACTTTGCTATGAAGTTCCACCAGGAATGAGTTTTCATGCAAAAACTGTCTATTTCAACTAACTTTGTCCATCCAAAACGAACTTTGTTCTTTGCTATGAAGTTCCACCAGGAATGAGTTTTCATGCAAAAACTGTCTATTTCAACTAAATTGATCCATCCAAAACGAACTTTGTACTTTGCTATGAAGTTCCACCAGGAATGAGTTTTCATGCAAAAACTGTCTATTTCAACTAAATTGATCCATCCAAAACGAACTTTGTACTTTGCTATGAAGTTCCACCAGGAATGAGTTTTCATGCAAAAACTGTCTATTTCAACTAAATTGATCCATCCAAAACGAACTTTGTACTTTGCTATGAAGTTCTACCAGGAATGAGTTTTTATGCAAAAACTGTCTATTTCCACTAACTTTGTCCATCCAAAACGAACTTTGTACTTTGCTATGAAGTTCCACCAGGAATGAGTTTTCATGCAAAAACTGTCTATTTCAACTCAATTCGTCCATCCAAAACGAACTTTGTACTTTGCTATGAAGTTCCACCAGGAATGAGTTTTCATGCAAAAACTGTCTATTTCAACTAACTTTGTCCATCCAAAACGAACTTTGTACTTTGCTATGAAGTTCCACCAGGAATGAGTTTTCATGCAAAAACTGTCTATTTCAACTAAATTGATCCATCCAAAACGAACTTTGTACTTTGCTATGAAGTTCTACCAGGAATGAGTTTTCATGCAAAAACTGTCTATTTCAACTAACTTTGTCCATCCAAAACGAACTTTGTACTTTGCTATGAAGTTCCACCAGGAATGAGTTTTCATGCAAAAACTGTCTATTTCAACTAACTTTGTCCATCCAAAACGAACTTTGTTCTTTGCTATGAAGTTCCACCAGGAATGAGTTTTCATGCAAAAACTGTCTATTTCAACTAAATTCGTCCATCCGATACGAACTTTGTACTTTGCTATGAAGTTCCACCAGGAATGAGTTTTCATGCAAAAACTGTCTATTTCAACTAAATTCGTCCATCCGATACGAACTTTGTACTTTGCTATGAAGTTCCACCAGGAATGAGTTTTCATGCAAAAACTGTCTATTTCAACTAACTTTGTCCATCCAAAACGAACTTTGTACTTTGCTATGAAGTTCCACCAGGAATGAGTTTTTATGCAAAAACTGTCTATTTCAACTAACTTTGTCCATCCAAAACGAACTTTGTACTTTGCTATGAAGTTCCACCAGGAATGAGTTTTCATGCAAAAACTGTCTATTTCAACTAACTTTGTCCATCTAAAACGAATTTTGTACTTTGCTATGAAGTTCTACCAGGAAAGAGTTTTCATGCAAAAACTGTCTATTTCAACTAAATTGATCCATCCAAAACGAACTTTGTACTTTGCTATGAAGTTCCACCAGGAATGAGTTTTCATGCAAAAACTGTCTATTTCAACTAAATTGATCCATCCAAAACGAACTTTGTACTTTGCTATGAAGTTCCACCAGGAATGAGTTTTCATGCAAAAACTGTCTATTTCAACTAACTTTGTCCATCCAAAACGAACTTTGTTCTTTGCTATGAAGTTCCACCAGGAATGAGTTTTCATGCAAAAACTGTCTATTTCAACTAAATTGATCCATCCAAAACGAACTTTGTTCTTTGCTATGAAGTTCCACCAGGAATGAGTTTTCATGCAAAAACTGTCTATTTCAACTAACTTTGTCCATCCAAAACGAACTTTGTACTTTGCTATGAAGTTCCACCAGGAATGAGTTTTCATGCAAAAACTGTCTATTTCAACTAAATTGATCCATCCAAAACGAACTTTGTACTTTGCTATGAAGTTCCACCAGGAATGAGTTTTCATGCAAAAACTGTCTATTTCAACTAAATTGATCCATCCAAAACGAACTTTGTACTTTGCTATGAAGTTCCACCAGGAATGAGTTTTCATGCAAGAACTGTCTATTTCAACTAACTTTGTCCATCCAAAACGAACTTTGTACTTTGCTATGAAGTTCCACCAGGAATGAGTTTTTATGCAAAAACTGTCTATTTCAACTAACTTTGTCCATCCAAAACGAACTTTGTACTTTGCTATGAATTTCCACCAGGAATGAGTTTTCATGCAAAAACTGTCTATTTCAACTAACTTTGTCCATCCAAAACGAACTTTGTACTTTGCTATGAAGTTCCACCAGGAATGAGTTTTCATGCAAAAACTGTCTATTTCAACTAAATTGATCCATCCAAAACGAACTTTGTACTTTGCTATGAAGTTCCACCAGGAATGAGTTTTCATGCAAAAACTGTCTATTTCAACTAACTTTGTCCATCTAAAACGAACTTTGTACTTTGCTATGAAGTTCCACCAGGAATGAGTTTTCATGCAAAAACTGTCTATTTCAACTAAATTGATCCATCCAAAACGAACTTTGTACTTTGCTATGAAGTTCCACCAGGAATGAGTTTTCATGCAAAAACTGTCTATTTCAACTAAATTGATCCATCTAAAACGAACTTTGTACTTTGCTATGAAGTTCCACCAGGAATGAGTTTTCATGCAAAAACTGTCTATTTCAACTAAATTGATCCATCCAAAACGAACTTTGTACTTTGCTATGAAGTTCCATCAGGAATGAGTTTTCATGCAAAAACTGTCTATTTCAACTAAATTGATCCATCCAAAACGAACTTTGTACTTTGCTATGAAGTTCCACCAGGAATGAGTTTTCATGCAAAAACTGTCTATTTCAACTAACTTTGTCCATCTAAAACGAACTTTGTACTTTGCTATGAAGTTCCACCAGGAATGAGTTTTCATGCAAAAACTGTCTATTTCAACTAACTTTGTCCATCCAAAACGAACTTTGTACTTTGCTATGAAGTTCCACCAGGAATGAGTTTTCATGCAAAAACTGTCTATTTCAACTAACTTTGTCCATCTAAAACGAACTTTGTACTTTGCTATGAAGTTCCACCAGGAATGAGTTTTCATGCAAAAACTGTCTATTTCAACTAACTTTGTCCATCTAAAACGAACTTTGTACTTTGCTATGAAGTTCCACCAGGAATGAGTTTTCATGCAAAAACTGTCTATTTCAACTAACTTTGTCCATCTAAAACGAACTTTGTACTTTGCTATGAAGTTCCACCAGGAATGAGTTTTCATGCAAAAACTGTCTATTTCAACTAAATTGATCCATCCAAAACGAACTTTGTACTTTGCTATGAAGTTCCACCAGGAATGAGTTTTCATGCAAAAACTGTCTATTTCAACTAAATTGATCCATCCAAAACGAACTTTGTACTTTGCTATGAAGTTCCACCAGGAATGAGTTTTCATGCAAAAACTGTCTATTTCAACTAACTTTGTCCATCCAAAACGAACTTTGTACTTTGCTATGAAGTTCCACCAGGAATGAGTTTTTATGCAAAAACTGTCTATTTCAACTAACTTTGTCCATCCAAAACGAACTTTGTACTTTGCTATGAAGTTCCACCAGGAATGAGTTTTCATGCAAAAACTGTCTATTTCAACTAAATTGATCCATCCAAAACGAACTTTGTACTTTGCTATGAAGTTCCACCAGGAATGAGTTTTCATGCAAAAACTGTCTATTTCAACTAACTTTGTCCATCCAAAACGAACTTTGTACTTTGCTATGAAGTTCCACCAGGAATGAGTTTTCATGCAAAAACTGTCTATTTCAACTAACTTTGTCCATCCAAAACGAACTTTGTACTTTGCTATGAAGTTCCACCAGGAATGAGTTTTCATGCAAAAACTGTCTATTTCAACTTAATTCGTCCATCCAAAACGAACTTTGTACTTTGCTATGAAGTTCCACCAGGAATGAGTTTTCATGCAAAAACTGTCTATTTCAACTTAATTCGTCCATCCAAAACGAACTTTGTATTTTGCTATGAAGTTCCACCAGGAATGAGTTTTTATGCAAAAACTGTCTATTTCAACTAACTTTGTCCATCCAAAACGAACTTTGTACTTTGCTATGAAGTTCCACCAGGAATGAGTTTTCATGCAAAAACTGTCTTTTTAAACTAACTTTGTCCATCCAAAACGAACTTTGTACTTTGCTATGAAGTTCCACCAGGAATGAGTTTTTATGCAAAAACTGTCTATTTCAACTTAATTCGTCCATCCAAAACGAACTTTGTACTTTGCTATGAAGTTCCACCAGGAATGAGTTTTCATGCAAAAACTGTCTATTTCAACTAAATTGATCCATCCAAAACGAACTTTGTACTTTGCTATGAAGTTCCACCAGGAATGAGTTTTCATGCAAAAACTGTCTATTTCAACTAACTTTGTCCATCCAAAACGAACTTTGTACTTTGCTATGAAGTTCCACCAGGAATGAGTTTTTATGCAAAAACTGTCTATTTCAACTAACTTTGTCCATCCAAAACGAACTTTGTACTTTGCTATGAAGTTCCACCAGGAATGAGTTTTTATGCAAAAACTGTCTATTTCAACTTAATTCGTCCATCCAAAACGAACTTTGTACTTTGCTATGAAGTTCCACCAGGAATGAGTTTTCATGCAAAAACTGTCTATTTCAACTAACTTTGTCCATCCAAAACGAACTTTGTACTTTGCTATGAAGTTCCACCAGGAAGGAGATTTCATGCAAAAACTGTCTATTTCAACTAACTTTGTCCATCCAAAACGAACTTTGTACTTTGCTATGAAGTTCCACCAGGAATGAGTTTTCATGCAAAAACTGTCTATTTCAACTAACTTTGTCCATCCAAAACGAACTTTGTACTTTGCTATGAAGTTCCACCAGGAATGAGTTTTCATGCAAAAACTGTCTATTTCAACTAACTTTGTCCATCCAAAACGAACTTTGTACTTTGCTATGAAGTTCCACCAGGAATGAGTTTTTATGCAAAAACTGTCTATTTCAACTAACTTTGTCCATCCAAAACGAACTTTGTACTTTGCTATGAAGTTCCACCAGGAATGAGTTTTCATGCAAAAACTGTCTATTTCAACTAACTTTGTCCATCTAAAACGAACTTTGTACTTTGCTATGAAGTTCCACCAGGAATGAGTTTTCATGCAAAAACTGTCTATTTCAACTAACTTTGTCCATCTAAAACGAACTTTGTACTTTGCTATGAAGTTCCACCAGGAATGAGTTTTCATGCAAAAACTGTCTATTTCAACTAACTTTGTCCATCTAAAACGAACTTTGTACTTTGCTATGAAGTTCCACCAGGAATGAGTTTTCATGCAAAAACTGTCTATTTCAACTAAATTGATCCATCCAAAACGAACTTTGTACTTTGCTATGAAGTTCCACCAGGAATGAGTTTTCATGCAAAAACTGTCTATTTCAACTAAATTGATCCATCCAAAACGAACTTTGTACTTTGCTATGAAGTTCCACCAGGAATGAGTTTTCATGCAAGAACTGTCTGTTGTAGACAACGGTGAAGTCGGCACTTGCAGTTTAACGCATGATTTGTTTTTTGTTTTCGTCACCTGACGCAATGACGGTGACAGCTCGGTGACGGGTGACAGAAGCCGTTACCGAAGGGACGATGCCATAAAGGGATCGAGATCGAGGCGCGAAAAGGGACGATAACGGCCATCGCGTGTGCGCCATCGATTTAGAGTTATTCACAACCGAAACGCGCAAGTGATAAGACGTGTAATTTTTTAACACCAGCACCACCACTCGCACCACTCGCTCCCACGCACCCGAATTATACCAGCGAAGCCGTACCACCTGCCCAAAACCAGTGCTCCGCGAAAGAAGTTTGAAATAGAAAATAAAATTGCTAGAAACCTGTAAAAATTGGTGTTAGGAAACGCGTCCACGGCGAAACAGAAACTGGAAAGAACGTTGCGTTGCAACATTTTAAAAAATTACACTGGTGATTTTGTGTGAACAATTGACAATTGAGTGAAGATGAACCGCGAAAACGTTGTGTCCAACCCCGCCGCGAATTCGACAGTGCGACAACTTTCCCCAGTGCAAGACCTAGCGGAAGACACTGCTTCGATACAGGAGTTGGTTCAGCAAGCCAGAAAAGCGAACGAAAGCTTTGTAGAGGTTGCGCGATACCTTTTACCGATATTTATTACACAGGAATGGTCTTTACTCGACGGCGGTCGGAATGGTAAGAGAACGACGATCGGCGCATCCGATCGCTCGTGTCCTGTGCTTGCTACCTACACTGATTAGAGAACAGCGATCGGCGCATCCGATCGCTCGTGTCCTGTGCTTGCTACCTACACTGATTAGAGAACAGCGATCGGCGCATCCGATCGCTCGTGTCCTGTGCGTGCCACCTACACTACTTGCACTACCACAGGGTGACTCTCGAAAGTGGTGATTTCGGAAACGCCGGCAGGAGCATAGCGTTTGTTCACCAGATGGTGCTGGTCACTACACGATTCCCCCCCAGTGACGTAGTCACGATTTTATATGTGCCATCAAACGCATATTGCGGACTAGGCGGTAATATTATGAACGAAAACGAACATGTTTCTGTCGTTTCGTTTCGGGGGACTTTCCCAGTAGCTTGGTTGTCTGTGTGTGTTCCTCACACTCAAAAGCGGGTTTTAGCCGATCGATAGAAATCGATTCATTTCTATCTTTTATTTGAATGATAAAAAATTTTCTGCACCTTCGAATCACGGTATAGGGACCTTCATAGGGTGCCTGAAGTCCAGTCTTGACCTTGTCAACCCTGACAAATACTTGTCTACAATTTTCTAGAGCTTTAGGTTTGTAGTTGGTTACATTGTTTTTGTTCTTGGGACTCGATGGTTCTACTGATTTGAACGCTTTTTTCAAATCAACGATCAAATCAGTTGTATCATCATTGGTTTTGTCGCTTGATGGTACGAAAACTTCTGAAGGTAATCGGAGACTCTGACCGTAGACCATTTCTGCTGGCGATCCTCTGATCTCATCTTTATAAGAGAGACGAATGCCAAGAAGTATTAATGGTAATCGAACTGTCCATCGTGGTGAGTCCCCTCTAGCTCTTAAGGCTTCCTTCAGTTGACGGTGAAAACGTTCAACCATACCGTTGGCCTGTGGGTGATATGCGGTAGTTGCAATATGGTGTGTACCCATTAGTTTGGTCAACTCCTCGAACAATCTTGAGGTAAATTGTCTTCCTCTATCTGTCGTTATTCTTAACGGACATCCAAACCTGGACACATACTGCTCCACGAACGTTTTAGCAACAGTAGCCGCTGAGATATTAGTTAGAGGATAACACTCTGGCCATCTCGTGAAGCGATCTACTATTGTCAATAGGTATGTTTTGTCCTCAGATGGAGGTAAAGGACCAACAATGTCCATGTGAATATGGTCAAACCTTCCTTTTGGCAATGAAAACGATTCCAAAGGTGATTTTGTGTGTCGAACTACTTTCGCTTTTTGACAAACAGAACATGCACGAGTCCAATTGGCCACATCTTTATTTATTGCTGGCCAAAAATATCGATCAGTCATCATTTTCCTAGATGCTTTTATGCCAGGATGGGAGACGTTGTGCACACCGTCGAATGTTTCCCTTCGTAAGGATTCTGGGACGTACAGTCTATTTCTTCCCGTTGAGACCTCAAAATATAATTCTGTTTTGCTTAGCAAGAGCTTATCAAGTTTATAAGAAGAGTTTTTACTTTTCTCGTCCTCCAAAATTTTTTTTAACTGTGCATCATTATGTTGGCGTTCAGAGAAAATTTTGTAATCCAAATTACTAACTGAATCCGTTTCTGCCACACGCGAGAGAGTATCTGCAACTATGTTACTGTCTCCTTTTATGTAACGAATGTCGGTTGAAAACTGAGAAATGAAATCTAGATGACGATTTTGTCGAGGCGATTTCTCAGCTTTTGACGTCATCGCTGTGGTGAGTGGTTTATGGTCAGTATATATCGTAAATGATCTGCCTTCCAAAAAATGTCTGAAATGCTTGATGCTCAGCACGATTGCTAATAATTCTCTATCGAACGTAGAATATCTTTGTTCGGTTGGAGAGATTACTTTAGAGAAGAATGCCAATGGTTGGCAACTCCCTTGATACTGCTGTTCCAGTACAGCTCCCACGGCGAAATTGGACGCATCCGTGGTTAAAGAATAAACTGCATCGGTCCTAGGGTGTGACAGCATCGTAGCTTTTACCAGGTCCGACTTGACTTGATCAACCGCTTTGTCACACTCCTCCGACCAATCGAATGTCTTTAATTTCTTACTACCGTGCTGTGCTATCAAGTTGTACAATGGTCTCAACGTATTAGAAACGCTCGGTAAGAAACGGTGATAATAGTAAACCATTCCCACAAATCGTTGTAATTGTTTAACTGATTTCGGCGTTGGAAATGATTTTATCGCCTCTACCTTATCCACACACGGAATGATTCCATTAGCTGATATTGTGTGGCTTAAGAAATCTATGGTACATACTCCTAGCACACACTTGGACGGTTTAATCTTTAAATCGTATTTTGCCAGCCGATTGAACACTATGCGTAAGTGTTCAAGGTGCGTTTCCTTCGTCGGACTGGCAATCAAAATGTCGTCAATGTAGACGAATACGAAACTGAGGTCGTTGAACAAACTGTTCATGAACCTCTGGAATGTTTGCCCGGCGTTTTTTAACCCAAAAGGCATTCGTAAAAACTCGAACATACCAAACGGGGTAGTGATGGCCGTCTTATGTATGTCCTCATCAGCTATTGGAATCATATGATATGCTCGCACAATGTCTAGCTTTGAGAAAAATTTGCAACCCTGCAGTTGCATGGTAAAATCCTGGATGTGTGGGATAGGATATCGATCAGGCGTCGTAATAGCATTGAGCCTGCGATAATCCCCACATGGTCGCCAGTCGTTATCACCCTTGGGCACCATATGCAAAGGTGAGGACGCTGGTGATGATGATGGCCGGCAAATTCCCAAATCCACCATTTGCTGAAACTCAGCATGCGCTACTTTGCGCTTTTCCGGGTCAAGGCGACGTGGCTTAGCGAAAGGTAAAGGGCCTTTGGTTTCAATATAATGAAACACATTGTGACATACAGGTTTCCTATAGTCCGGCGGTTCTACTAACGATGGAAACTGGTGTAGAACTCGTCCGAACTCTCCTGCTTCAACTACAAAGTGTTTTGGGGTAGGAGTATCGACAAGTGCCAACGATCCTGTGATCGTTAAATTTGTTGTCGAATCAATTAACCTACGCCCCTTGATATCCACTAGTATTCCGGTTTTGTATAAGAAATCAGCTCCTATTATAGGACGATTGACGGATGCTATGATGAAAATATGGGTAAAAACTCTTTTGAAACCTAAACTTACTTGAACCAGCTTCGTGCCATAAGTCACTATGGTACTTCCGTTGGCTGCTTGCAGAACTAAATCTGTAGGTTTATACACTTTACCAGCTAAATGCAATGGAATGACGGATACGTCGGCTCCTGTGTCCACTAAAAAGGTAAATGATGTCATCGTATCATTTATGAACAAACGAGGAGAAATGCTAAATGCTCTAGGGAGATCCGCCAACTCCCGCGAGCAGCTTAGTTTTTTCCTTCCTGTGAGTATGTTAAGCCTCGTGTTGTGGAAAAATTACAGGGCTTCACACACTTGGTTGCTGCATTACCGTATCGGTCATGGTACCAACAAAATGGTTTCCTATTCCGGGATGGCGATCTTCGTTGGAAATTTCTTCGTTCCCTGGACATACTGCGTCTATGATCACCTTGCTGTCGGCGGGGACCATTTACCATGTTCTTGATCATGTCGCGTAATTCGCTTATTTCGCGCCGGATATCGTGCGACGCCGAATCGCGTGTGATCCTATCACGAGCATCCACCTCGGATAACCCACTAGACTGTGTGCATTCCCACAACCTGTCTGCTATCCGCAATTGCTCTGCGTGATCCTTCGTGTCTACCGCAACTAAGGCTACCTCAATCGATTTAGGCAATCTTGACTTCCACAATTTTCTAACTAGTGTTACTGAAAGATCGGTAGAATCGCCAGCTATCTGCAACATGTGACGGTAAAAATCTGATGGAGTCTTGTCTCCTATCTCCACATGATACAACAATTTTGACAATCGCGTTTCCTCGCTGCTTGTCAAACGTTCCAACAGTTGTTCTTTTAGGTGGGAATATGGTTTTACCGGGTCTGGACTTTTTACAATATCCAGTACCTTAGCCAATACCTCCTTGGAAAGTGCAGCAATTAGATAAGTGTATTGAGTGCGCTCCCGTGAGATCTTTGACAACTCAAATTCCGCTTCTGCTTGAGCAAACCAAACTTCTGGAACGTCTTCCCAAAAAGTTGGTAACTTTGTGGATATACGCTCTACCCCAAGGGGAGGATCGCCCGGAACCAACACCTTCGTCGTACTTGTTGTACTCGAACTCTCCTCAGCTTTACCATCACCACCAGCCTTCGGAGGCATCACCACTGTGGTTTACACAAAACGGTTTGCAAAAAATTAAAAAAAAAATCTAACTTGTTTCCTAACCTACTAAACGCACTTAAAATTTAACTCGCGCTCAGGAAAAATAACACTATTAATAATAATCGCAAAATTAAATTAAAAATTTTGTATGTTGTAAAACAAAGGAAAAAAAAATCAACCGCGTAGTACACAAAAACGGAATATTTGGAAACTAATGTTAAAAAAATTTAGAAAGAAAAAAAAAATCGAAAACGGAACGGGCTCACCGGTTGACGATTGCCGAAACTGCTTCCTGGTGCTCCTTATCTAGACCGCGTGTCTTCGAAAACGTGATGGCGCTGACTTCTTAACGCCGCGTGGCTCCAAAACGCGATGGCGATGGCTCGTTTACACCGCGTGGCTCCAAAACGCGATGGCGCTGACTCCTTAACGCCGCGTTGCTCCAAAAAGCGATGGTGTTTCTGGCTGCCACGACCTGCGATCTGCCTCGCGATCCAGTGAAGCGCCTTACGGGAAACGATTGGCTTTCGTGCTTACACTGTTTGCACACTGTTACACTGACGTCACTCTGCTCAAATGTACGCGTTGTCGACTGTGTGGCTCTTCGCTCAACATGTGCTGCTAGCCCACGGGATGCACGTCGGGATAATCACGTCGGGATGATCGCGTCGGGGATTTCGACGGAAACTTATCACGTTGGGATGATGACGTCGGGAATATCGTCGGAAATTTATCACGTCGGAATGATGACGTCGGGAATATCGACGGAAATTTATCACGTCGGGAATTTATCACGTCGGGAATTTATCACGTCGGGAATTTATCACGTCGGGGTCACCAATGTAGAGGTTGCGCGATACCTTTTACCGATATTTATTACACAGGAATGGTCTTTACTCGACGGCGGTCGGAATGGTAAGAGAACGACGATCGGCGCATCCGATCGCTCGTGTCCTGTGCTTGCTACCTACACTGATTAGAGAACAGCGATCGGCGCATCCGATCGCTCGTGTCCTGTGCTTGCTACCTACACTGATTAGAGAACAGCGATCGGCGCATCCGATCGCTCGTGTCCTGTGCGTGCCACCTACACTACTTGCACTACCACAGGGTGACTCTCGAAAGTGGTGAATTCGGAAACGCCGGCAGGAGCATAGCGTTTGTTCACCAGATGGTGCTGGTCACTACAGCTTCATCAGGCTGACCGCGCAAATCGCTCAGTTGAGCCCAAGCGTGTCAAGAGGACTCGGAATGTCACTGAACGAGCAACGCGAAGGCGCGATATCCCAGCGCGTCCGCACAGGAACCGCCGAAGATGTGCCTTTTCCTTCGGCCGCCACCCTGCCGCGGAGATCAACGCTCGGGACGCCTAACGCCAGAGGCACGGAAAGTGAACCTGTGAGCGCATCGCCGCGACCGGCCATCGCGTTTCCAGATTTCCTGCGCTACGACGCGCAAGCCGGCCCGTCAGGAAGATCGACGCTTGGGACGCCATTCATCAGCGACACAGAGCATGAACCTGTGAGCGCGTCGCTGCGACCGGCCATTGCGTCTCCAGATTTTTTGCGCTATGACGCGCATGCCGGACCGTCAACGGCTCGGCGTAGCGAAGCAGACCGGTACGGGGCTACCAGAAAAAGAACAGCCGTACATCCCGAACGAGAACGTGACCTTCAGCGGGCTTTGGAAGACATGGAGATCGAGCATCTTCGGGAGCGAAACCGCTTGATGCAATCCTTCGAAGCAACGGATCATCAACGAAGCGCACATCCGCCATCACGCGTGAGTATCGTTCCAGATAGATTGCAGGCGAACGCCTTCTCAGTCTTTGATCTTTCGCAGACGCAATACATAGCCCGGCAAGGGAGGAAACGGGACTTGCCGACGTTCTCCGGCAATCCCGAAGAATGGCCGATGTTTATTGCCTCCTTCGAGTACACCACGGAGGCGTGCGGTTATAACGACGTGGAGAATCTGGACCGGCTGCAGAAGGCCCTAAAAGAAAAAGCGTTAGAGGCAGTACGTTGTCGCTTGATGCATCCATCCAACGTACCTGGCGTGATCTCCACGCTAAGAATGCTTTTCGGCCGTCCCGAAATTATTGTCCACTCCCTGGTGAACAAGGTGCGATCGATGCCGGCGCCTAAGCAGGAACGTCTCGAAACGCTCATCGACTTTGGGGTCGCGGTTCAGAATCTTTGCGCGACCATCACGGCGTCAGGACTAGACGAATACATGTGCAATGTGGCGTTGTTGAATGAGTTGACGGAACGCTTACCCCCGTCGCTGAAGCTCAATTGGGGATGTCATCGAATTAACGTGAGCCACGTTACGCTCTCGAGTTTCAACGACTGGCTGAGTCATTTGGTCGAAGCAGCAAGTTTGGTGACTATGTCGTCGGTGTACACCCATGAGGGTTCATCTACCAGACCTGCAACGAGTAACAGCGGATACAGGCAACATCGGCACGTAAATACTCACCTGACGAACACTGCAACCAGGCGCCCCTCAACGAGTTCTAGCAGCGTAACGCTGCGTTGCCCAGTATGCCAACAACAATGCGCCAAAGTAGAAAACTGTTCCGATTTTCTGGCAATGGACATAGACGCCCGTTGGCGAACAGTGCGTGAGAAACGTCTGTGTCGTAAATGCCTTGAACAACACCAGCGCTGCGACAGAAGAACGCAGTGTGGCACCAATGGCTGCGTCTTTCTTCATAACAAGCTGCTTCATGATGGTTCGAGGACCAGAGTTGAAGCCGGAAATACGTCACGAACCGTAACCAACGAGCATCAAGCTTTTAACAGTCACCGAATTGCGCTAGAGGCGCCACCACTCTTCCGATATGTTCCGATTACCCTTCATGGCAATGGCTGTAAAGTAGAAACATTTGCGTTCCTGGACGACGGTTCGTCAGCCACCTTCATAGAACATGCTTTGGTTGAAGAACTAGGCATTCAGGGAACTCCTCATCCGTTGTGCCTCTGGTGGACCGGAAATCAGAAAAGAGAAGAGAAAAATTCAGTGAGAGTATCGTTGAGAATATCCGGCAGTGACGAAGCCGGCAAAGTATTCGTATTGCCCAATGTACATACCGTGCACAGCTTGGCGCTACCGAATCAGAGTCTGTGCGCCCAGAAACTTCAGAACACTTTCGCGCACTTGACCGGCCTAAAACTGACCTCGTACACGAATATCATGCCAAGGGTTCTAATCGGCATAGATAACTGTCATCTGGGTCATCCGTTGACATATCGTGAGGGAAAATCGCATGAACCCGTTGCTGCCAAAACGCGATTAGGCTGGATTGTCTACGGATCGTACGAAACGAATCCCGGCGAAGCAAACGGGATTCTCAACCACCATAGACCAAAGGTGTGCCCATGCATGGACATCAACGACGATAAAACCGATGCACAATTGAAGGAATACTTTGCAATTGATTCGTTAGGTATCACCAAGTTACCTCATCACATAGGTTCCAAAGATGAAGAAAAGGCGCTAGAAATTCTGGCCGCGACAACCCGTTTAAATGGCGAACGTTATGAGACAAGTTTGTTGTGGAAGTACAGCACAATTCAATTACCGCCAAGTAAGCCGATGGCACTAAAACGCTTTGAATGTCTCAAAAGAAAAATGGAAAAAGAACCAGTGTTGAGGGCTGCCATCGTTGAAAAGATGAATGAGTACGAGAGAAAGGGCTACATCAGGCGCCTAACACCGAGAGAGCTATCGGAAAAACGTGATGCAGATTGGTTCTTGCCAATTTTTCCTGTCATAAACCCCAACAAGCCAGGAAAAATCCGGTTGGTATTTGATGCTGCTGCCAAAGTAAACGGCGTTAGTCTAAACACATTTCTCCTCAAGGGACCAGATCAGCTGGTAGAGCTCCTGACAGTCCTATATAAATTCAGAGAGTTCCGAATAGGCGTTGTTGGAGACATCAAAGAAATGTTTTTTCAAGTGGCCATCAGACCCGAAGATCAACGCAGCCAAATGATATTGTGGAACGGCGGTGTGGCTGACAGGACTCCAGACGTGTACGCCATGACCGTTATGACGTTTGGCGCCGCATGTTCACCCTGCTGCGCGCACTATGTGAAGAATCTTAACGCCGAGCGATTTAAATCCGAATTTCCTCGCGCCTTCGAATGCATCGTTAAAGAGCACTATGTTGACGACATGCTGGCAAGTGTCGAAACTGAAGACGAAGCTATAATGCTGGCAAAAGAAGTGCGACACGTACATGCACAGGGTGGCTTTGAAATAAGAAACTGGCTGTCCAATTCAAACGTGGTGATTCAGCAATTAGAGGCATCTATAACGAAAGAGAAAGATGTTAACGTTGGTACAGATACGAAAACAGAAAAGGTATTGGGAATGTGGTGGGACACGCAATCCGACACATTCACCTATAAAGTCTCACCTAGAAACGATGAGCAGCTGCTAACGGGAGCAAAGCATCCGACTAAACGTGAGGTGCTACGGATCCTAATGCGGATCTACGACCCGTTGGGTCTCTTGGGTAACGTGCTTATGTTCCTGAAAGTTATGCTTCAAGAGATCTGGCGTGCTGGTGTCGGATGGGATGAAAAAGTCAGCGGCCGTTTAGCAGAACAGTGGGAAAGGTGGATCACCATATTACCCGACGTTTGCCAGATCAGGATACCAAGGTGCTATCGACAGAACACGTCGGCGTTGACTCGTAGCATACAGCTTCACGTATTCTGCGACGCGAGCGAAAACGGGATGACAGCGGTTGCATATTTCCGATTTAAAGAAGAAGGGACCATAGAATGCGCTCTTGTCGGATCGAAAACTAGAGTGGCACCACTGCGATTTCTATCGATCCCTCGATTAGAACTGCAAGCAGCGGTTATCGGCACCCGACTTGCGAATACGATTATTAAATCGCACCGTTTGAACATCACTCGAACTACATATTGGACGGATTCGCGTGACGTCATCTGTTGGCTACGGTCGGATCATCGACGATATAGTCAATTTGTAGCTTTCCGAGTCGGTGAAATACTCGAGTCCACCAAGGTTGACGATTGGCAGTGGCTGTCAACGAAGGTCAATGTAGCCGACGATGGTACGAAGTGGACGAGAATTCCCGATTTGAGCACATCAAGCCGATGGCTCAAAGGTCCGAGCTTTCTTTGGCAACCAGAGAAGGAATGGCCAATTCCACCGACGCGATCGGATGATACAGCGGAAGAACTACGTCGCAACCTGCTGCATCATTCAAGCACTGAGCCACTTATTCGGATCGATCGATTCTCTAGTTGGAATAGGTTGCTCAGATCCGTTGGATACGTTATTCGATTTTCACATAATTGTATGCACCGAACTAACGGAAAAACGATCACGACAGGACCACTCACGCAGGAAGAGCTTGAAACAGCAGAACGCGTGATTATAAAACAAATCCAGCGAGAAACGTTTCCAGAAGAGATCCGGCGACTAAAGAGCCGCGTAGTAAAACAGCATCCATGGTCGCAACCCATCGAAAAAGGCAGCGCATTGTATCAGCTCTCACCGAAAATCGACGACTATGGCGTGCTGAGAATAAGTAGTCGTTTTGAAAACTGCCCTGTGGTAAACGAATCGCTGCGCAAGCCAGTTATCCTACCGAGACGACACACAGGAACTGACTTGCTTATACTGCACTACCACGCACGTTACCGACATTGTAACCATCAGACCGTCGTTAACGAACTAAGAGCCAAATATCATATACCGCGCTTGTTGACAGAATATAAGCGCGTCCGGAAAACATGTCAACATTGTCGCAATCGAGAAGCTGCTCCCGAACCGCCGTTGATGGGAAGCATTCCTCAACAAAGAACGGCCATGGATCAGCGTGCGTTTACATATACCGGAATAGACTACTTCGGCCCAATGAACGTAGTAGTTGGACGTCGCGTGGAGAAACGTTGGGGAGTGATTTTCACTTGTTTGACAACACGAGCAGTGCACCTTGAAATCGCGCACTCACTGACAACTTCTTCCTGCATCCTAGCGATCCGCCGTTTTATCGCTAGACGAGGAGTGCCGCGCGAAATCATCAGCGATCGTGGGACAAACTTTGTAGGTTCATCGAGAGAGTTGAAGGAAGCCCGGATGAACGTGGATGAGAATAAGATCATCGTCGAATTTACTAGTCCTGAGTTGAAGTGGAGCTTCAATCCGCCAGCGGCTCCGCATTTTGGAGGGTGCTGGGAACGCCTCGTTCAGTCGGTGAAAAAAGTTTTAAGCCAGTTCGAACTGCCGCGTACGCCTAACGACGAAGTGCTGCAATCTACGATAGCCGAAATAGAAATGGTCATTAACTCAAGACCTCTGACCTACGTACCTTTGGACGATGATTTCGCACCACCGATAACGCCCAACCAACTACTTTTGGGTAGCTCAAACGGCAGCAAGCCGCCTGCCCCACTTGATGATACAGCAGGGGCCATAAAATCTTCATGGAAAGCGTCGCAGCGCAACGCAGATCTTTTTTGGCGAAAATGGGTAGCTGAGTATCTTCCGACGTTGACACGTAGAACTAAGTGGTTTCACCCTGCTCGCCCTATAGAGGAAGGTGAAATCGTTTTGATTGCAGACAACAATATGCCCAGAAATTGCTGGCCTAAAGGGAGAGTGGTGGCAGTCGTCAGAGCCAACGACGGCCAGGTGAGACGAGCAACGGTGCAGACGGCTAGCGGAATAATCGAGCGACCTGCAACAAAGATAGCGGTGTTGGATGTGCGGAAGTAAAACGCCAACAGGAACGACACAGCCAAGCTTACCATCTACCGATAAGGCGATAAAGAGGGCTGGCCGAATATTAAACAGAACAGATCACCGACTTCAAGTAGGGTAAATTGCTCATACGAGCAAAGTACCGGGCGGGAGAATGTTGTAGACAACGGTAAAGTCGGCACTTGCAGTTTAACGCATGATTTGTTTTTTGTTTTCGTCACCCGACGCAATGACGGTGACAGCTCGGTGACGGGTGACAGAAGCCGTTACCGAAGGGACGATGCCATAAAGGGATCGAGATCGAGGCGCGAAAAGGGACGATAACGGCCATCGCGTGTGCGCCATCGATTTAGAGTTATTTACAACCGAAACGCGCAAGTGATAAGACGTGTAATTTTTTAACACCAGCACCACCACTCGCACCACTCGCTCCCACGCACCCGAATTATACCAGCGAAGCCGTACCACCTGCCCAAAACCAGTGCTCCGCGAAAGAAGTTTGAAATAGAAAATAAAATTGCTAGAAACCTGTAAAAATTGGTGTTAGGAAACGCGACCACGGCGAAACAGAAACTGGAAAGAACGTTGCGTTGCAACACTGTCTATTTCAACTAAATTGATCCATCCAAAACGAACTTTGTACTTTGCTATGAAGTTCCACCAGGAATGAGTTTTCATGCAAAAACTGTCTATTTCAACTAACTTTGTCCATCCAAAACGAACTTTGTACTTTGCTATGAAGTTCCACCAGGAATGAGTTTTCATGCAAAAACTGTCTATTTCAACTAAATTGATCCATCCAAAACGAACTTTGTACTTGGCTATGAAGTTCCACCAGGAATGAGTTTTCATGCAAAAACTGTCTATTTCAACTAAATTCATCCATCCAAAACGAACTTTGTACTTTGCTATGAAGTTCCACCAGGAATGAGTTTTCATGCAAAAACTGTCTATTTCAACTAACTTTGTCCATCCAAAACGAACTTTGTACTTTGCTATGAAGTTCCACCAGGAATGAGTTTTCATGCAAAAACTGTCTATTTCAACTAACTTTGTCCATCCAAAACGAACTTTGTACTTTGCTATGAAGTTCCACCAGGAATGAGTTTTCATGCAAAAACTGTCTATTTCAACTAACTTTGTCCATCCAAAACGAACTTTGTACTTTGCTATGAAGTTCCACCAGGAATGAGTTTTCATGCAAAAACTGTCTATTTCAACTAAATTGATCCATCCAAAACGAACTTTGTACTTTGCTATGAAGTTCCACCAGGAATGAGTTTTCATGCAAAAACTGTCTATTTCAACTAACTTTGTCCATCCAAAACGAACTTTGTACTTTGCTATGAAGTTCCACCAGGAATGAGTTTTCATGCAAAAACTGTCTATTTCAACTAACTTTGTCCATCCAAAACGAACTTTGTACTTTGCTATGAAGTTCCACCAGGAATGAGTTTTCATGCAAAAACTGTCTATTTCAACTAACTTTGTCCATCCAAAACGAACTTTGTACTTTGCTATGAAGTTCCACCAGGAATGAGTTTTCATACAAAAACTGTCTATTTCAACTAAATTGATCCATCCAAAACGAACTTTGTACTTTGCTATGAAGTTCCACCAGGAATGAGTTTTTATGCAAAAACTGTCTATTTCAACTAACTTTGTCCATCCAAAACGAACTTTGTACTTTGCTATGAAGTTCCACCAGGAATGAGTTTTCATGCAAAAACTGTCTATTTCAACTAAATTGATCCATCCAAAACGAACTTTGTACTTTGCTATGAAGTTCCACCAGGAATGAGTTTTCATGCAAAAACTGTCTATTTCAACTAACTTTGTCCATCCAAAACGAACTTTGTACTTTGCTATGAAGTTCCACTAGGAATGAGTTTTCATGCAAAAACTATCTATTTCAACTAACTTTGTCCATCTAAAACGAACTTTGTACTTTGCTATGAAGTTCTACCAGGAATGAGTTTTCATGCAAGAACTGTCTTTTTCAACTAAATTGATCCATCCAAAACGAACTTTGTACTTTGCTATGAAGTTCCACCAGGAATGGGTTTTCATGCAAAAACTGTCTGTTGTAGACAACGGTGAAGTCGGCACTTGCAGTTTAACGCATGATTTGTTTTTTGTTTTCGTCACCTGACGCAATGACGGTGACAGCTCGGTGACGGGTGACAGAAGCCGTTACCGAAGGGACGATGCCATAAAGGGATCGAGATCGAGGCGCGAAAAGGGACGATAACGGCCATCGCGTGTGCGCCATCGATTTAGAGTTATTCACAACCGAAACGCGCAAGTGATAAGACGTGTAATTTTTTAACACCAGCACCACCACTCGCACCACTCGCTCCCACGCACCCGAATTATACCAGCGAAGCCGTACCACCTGCCCAAAACCAGTGCTCCGCGAAAGAAGTTTGAAATAGAAAATAAAATTGCTAGAAACCTGTAAAAATTGGTGTTAGGAAACGCGTCCACGGCGAAACAGAAACTGGAAAGAACGTTGCGTTGCAACATTTTAAAAAATTACACTGGTGATTTTGTGTGAACAATTGACAATTGAGTGAAAATGAACCGCGAAAACGTTGAGTCCAACCCCGCCGCGAATTCGACAGTGCGACAACTTTCCCCAGTGCAAGACCTAGCGGAAGACACTGTTTCGATACAGGAGTTGATTCAGCAAGCCAGAGAAGCGAACGAAAGCTTCAACAGGCTGACCGCGCAAATCGCTCAGTTGAGCCCAAGCGTGTCAAGAGGACTCGGAATGTCACTGAACGAGCAACGCGAAGGCGCGATATCCCAGCGCGTCCGCACAGGAACCGCCGAAGATGTGCCTTTTCCTTCGGCCGCCACCCTGCCGCGGAGATCAACGCTCGGGACGCCTTACGCCAGAGGCACGGAAAGTGAACCTGTGAGCGCATCGCCGCGACCGGCCATCGCGTTTCCAGATTTCCTGCGCTACGACGCGCAAGCCGGCCCGTCAGGAAGATCGACGCTTGGGACGCCATTCATCAGCGACACAGAGCATGAACCTGTGAGCGCGTCGCTGCGACCGGCCATTGCTTCTCCAGATTTTTTGCGCTATGACGCGCATGCCGGACCGTCAACGGCTCGGCGTAGCGAAGCAGACCGGTACGGGGCTACTGGAAAAAGAACAGCCGTACATCCCGAACGAGAACGTGACCTTCAGCGGGCTTTGGAAGACATGGAGATCGAGCATCTTCGGGAGCGAAACCGCTTGATGCAATCCTTCGAAGCAACGGATCATCAACGAAGCGCACATCCGCCATCACGCGTGAGTATCGTTCCAGATAGATTGCAGGCGAACGCCTTCTCAGTCTTTGATCTTTCGCAGACGCAATACATAGCCCGGCAAGGGAGGAAACGGGACTTGCCGACGTTCTCCGGCAATCCCGAAGAATGGCCGATGTTTATTGCCTCCTTCGAGTACACCACGGAGGCGTGCGGTTATAACGACGTGGAGAATCTGGACCGGCTGCAGAAGGCCCTAAAAGGAAAAGCGTTAGAGGCAGTACGTTGTCGCTTGATGCATCCATCAAAGTACCTGGCGTGATCTCCACGCTAAGAATGCTTTTCGGCCGTCCCGAAATTATTGTCCACTCCCTGGTGAACAAGGTGCGATCGATGCCGGCGCCTAAGCAGGAACGTCTCGAAACGCTCATCGACTTTGGGGTCGCGGTTCAGAATCTTTGCGCGACCATCACGGCGTCAGGACTAGACGAATACATGTGCAATGTGGCGTTGTTGAATGAGTTGACGGAACGCTTACCCCCGTCGCTGAAGCTCAATTGGGGATGTCATCGAATTAACGTGAGCCACGTTACGCTCTCGAGTTTCAACGACTGGCTGAGTCATTTGGTCGAAGCAGCAAGTTTGGTGACTATGTCGTCGGTGTACACCCATGAGGGTTCATCTACCAGACCTGCAACGAGTAACAGCGGATACAGGCAACATCGGCACGTAAATACTCACCTGACGAACACTGCAACCAGGCGCCCCTCAACGAGTTCTAGCAGCGTAACGCTGCGTTGCCCAGTATGCCAACAACAATGCGCCAAAGTAGAAAACTGTTCCGATTTTCTGGCAATGGACATAGACGCCCGTTGGCGAACAGTGCGTGAGAAACGTCTGTGTCGTAAATGCCTTGAACAACACCAGCGCTGCGACAGAAGAACGCAGTGTGGCACCAATGGCTGCGTCTTTCTTCATAACAAGCTGCTTCATGATGGTTCGAGGACCAGAGTTGAAGCCGGAAATACGTCACGAACCGTAACCAACGAGCATCAAGCTTTTAACAGTCACCGAATTGCGCTAGAGGCGCCACCACTCTTCCGATATGTTCCGATTACCCTTCATGGCAATGGCTGTAAAGTAGAAACATTTGCGTTCCTGGACGACGGTTCGTCAGCCATCTTCATAGAACATGCTTTGGTTGAAGAACTAGGCATTCAGGGAACTCCTCATCCGTTGTGCCTCTGGTGGACCGGAAATCAGAAAAGAGAAGAGAAAAATTCAGTGAGAGTATCGTTGAGAATATCCGGCAGTGACGAAGCCGGCAAAGTATTCGTATTGCCCAATGTACATACCGTGCACAGCTTGGCGCTACCGAATCAGAGTCTGTGCGCCCAGAAACTTCAGAACACTTTCGCGCACTTGACCGGCCTAAAACTGACCTCGTACACGAATATCATGCCAAGGGTTCTAATCGGCATAGATAACTGTCATCTGGGTCATCCGTTGACATATCGTGAGGGAAAATCGCATGAACCCGTTGCTGCCAAAACGCGATTAGGCTGGATTGTCTACGGATCGTACGAAACGACCACCATAGACCAAAGGTGTGCCCATGCATGGACATCAACGACGATAAAACCGATGCACAATTGAAGGAATACTTTGCAATTGATTCGTTAGATATCACCAAGTTACCTCATCACATAGGTTCCAAAGATGAAGAAAAGGCGCTAGAAATTCTGGCCGCGACAACCCGTTTAAATGGCGAACGTTATGAGACAAGTTTGTTGTGGAAGTACAGCACAATTCAATTACCGCCAAGTAAGCCGATGGCACTAAAACGCTTTGAATGTCTCAAAAGAAAAATGGAAAAAGAACCAGTGTTGAGGGCTGCCATCGTTGAAAAGATGAATGAGTACGAGAGAAAGGGCTACATCAGGCGCCTAACACCGAGAGAGCTATCGGAAAAACGTGATGCAGATTGGTTCTTGCCAATTTTTCCTGTCATAAACCCCAACAAGCCAGGAAAAATCCGGTTGGTATTTGATGCTGCTGCCAAAGTAAACGGCGTTAGTCTAAACACATTTCTCCTCAAGGGACCAGATCAGCTGGTAGAGCTCCTGACAGTCCTATATAAATTCAGAGAGTTCCGAATAGGCGTTGTTGGAGACATCAAAGAAATGTTTTTTCAAGTGGCCATCAGACCCGAAGATCAACGCAGCCAAATGATATTGTGGAACGGCGGTGTGGCTGACAGGACTCCAGACGTGTACGCCATGACCGTTATGACGTTTGGCGCCGCATGTTCACCCTGCTGCGCGCACTATGTGAAGAATCTTAACGCCGAGCGATTTAAATCCGAATTTCCTCGCGCCTTCGAATGCATCGTTAAAGAGCACTATGTTGACGACATGCTGGCAAGTGTCGAAACTGAAGACGAAGCTATAATGCTGGCAAAAGAAGTGCGACACGTACATGCACAGGGTGGCTTTGAAATAAGAAACTGGCTGTCCAATTCAAACGTGGTGATTCAGCAATTAGAGGCATCTATAACGAAAGAGAAAGATGTTAACGTTGGTACAGATACGAAAACAGAAAAGGTATTGGGAATGTGGTGGGACACGCAATCCGACACATTCACCTATAAAGTCTCACCTAGAAACGATGAGCAGCTGCTAACGGGAGCAAAGCATCCGACTAAACGTGAGGTGCTACGGATCCTAATGCGGATCTACGACCCGTTGGGTCTCTTGGGTAACGTGCTTATGTTCCTGAAAGTTATGCTTCAAGAGATCTGGCGTGCTGGTGTCGGATGGGATGAAAAAGTCAGCGGCCGTTTAGCAGAACAGTGGGAAAGGTGGATCACCATATTACCCGACGTTTGCCAGATCAGGATACCAAGGTGCTATCGACAGAACACGTCGGCGTTGACTCGTAGCATACAGCTTCACGTATTCTGCGACGCGAGCGAAAACGGGATGACAGCGGTTGCATATTTCCGATTTGAAGAAGAAGGGACCATAGAATGCGCTCTTGTCGGATCGAAAACTAGAGTGGCACCACTGCGATTTCTATCGATCCCTCGATTAGAACTGCAAGCAGCGGTTATCGGCACCCGACTTGCGAATACGATTATTAAATCGCACCGTTTGAACATCACTCGAACTACATATTGGACGGATTCGCGTGACGTCATCTGTTGGCTACGGTCGGATCATCGACGATATAGTCAATTTGTAGCTTTCCGAGTCGGTGAAATACTCGAGTCCACCAAGGTTGACGATTGGCAGTGGCTGTCAACGAAGGTCAATGTAGCCGACGATGGTACGAAGTGGACGAGAATTCCCGATTTGAGCACATCAAGCCGATGGCTCAAAGGTCCGAGCTTTCTTTGGCAACCAGAGAAGGAATGGCCAATTCCACCGACGCGATCGGATGATACAGCGGAAGAACTACGTCGCAACCTGCTGCATCATTCAAGCACTGAGCCACTTATTCGGATCGATCGATTCTCTAGTTGGAATAGGTTGCTCAGATCCGTTGGATACGTTATTCGATTTTCACATAATTGTATGCACCGAACTAACGGAAAAACGATCACGACAGGACCACTCACGCAGGAAGAGCTTGAAACAGCAGAACGCGTGATTATAAAACAAATCCAGCGAGAAACGTTTCCAGAAGAGATCCGGCGACTAAAGAGCCGCGTAGTAAAACAGCATCCATGGTCGCAACCCATCGAAAAAGGCAGCGCATTGTATCAGCTCTCACCGAAAATCGACGACTATGGCGTGCTGAGAATAAGTAGTCGTTTTGAAAACTGCCCTGTGGTAAACGAATCGCTGCGCAAGCCAGTTATCCTACCGAGACGACACACAGGAACTGACTTGCTTATACTGCACTACCACGCACGTTACCGACATTGTAACCATCAGACCGTCGTTAACGAACTAAGAGCCAAATATCATATACCGCGCTTGTTGACAGAATATAAGCGCGTCCGGAAAACATGTCAACATTGTCGCAATCGAGAAGCTGCTCCCGAACCGCCGTTGATGGGAAGCATTCCTCAACAAAGAACGGCCATGGATCAGCGTGCGTTTACATATACCGGAATAGACTACTTCGGCCCAATGAACGTAGTAGTTGGACGTCGCGTGGAGAAACGTTGGGGAGTGATTTTCACTTGTTTGACAACACGAGCAGTGCACCTTGAAATCGCGCACTCACTGACAACTTCTTCCTGCATCCTAGCGATCCGCCGTTTTATCGCTAGACGAGGAGTGCCGCGCGAAATCATCAGCGATCGTGGGACAAACTTTGTAGGTTCATCGAGAGAGTTGAAGGAAGCCCGGATGAACGTGGATGAGAATAAGATCATCGTCGAATTTACTAGTCCTGAGTTGAAGTGGAGCTTCAATCCGCCAGCGGCTCCGCATTTTGGAGGGTGCTGGGAACGCCTCGTTCAGTCGGTGAAAAAAGTTTTAAGCCAGTTCGAACTGCCGCGTACGCCTAACGACGAAGTGCTGCAATCTACGATAGCCGAAATAGAAATGGTCATTAACTCAAGACCTCTGACCTACGTACCTTTGGACGATGATTTCGCACCACCGATAACGCCCAACCAACTACTTTTGGGTAGCTCAAACGGCAGCAAGCCGCCTGCCCCACTTGATGATACAGCAGGGGCCATAAAATCTTCATGGAAAGCGTCGCAGCGCAACGCAGATCTTTTTTGGCGAAAATGGGTAGCTGAGTATCTTCCGACGTTGACACGTAGAACTAAGTGGTTTCACCCTGCTCGCCCTATAGAGGAAGGTGAAATCGTTTTGATTGCAGACAACAATATGCCCAGAAATTGCTGGCCTAAAGGGAGAGTGGTGGCAGTCGTCAGAGCCAACGACGGCCAGGTGAGACGAGCAACGGTGCAGACGGCTAGCGGAATAATCGAGCGACCTGCAACAAAGATAGCGGTGTTGGATGTGCGGAAGTAAAACGCCAACAGGAACGACACAGCCAAGCTTACCATCTACCGATAAGGCGATAAAGAGGGCTGGCCGAATATTAAACAGAACAGATCACCGACTTCAAGTAGGGTAAATTGCTCATACGAGCAAAGTACCGGGCGGGAGAATGTTGTAGACAACGGTAAAGTCGGCACTTGCAGTTTAACGCATGATTTGTTTTTTGTTTTCGTCACCCGACGCAATGACGGTGACAGCTCGGTGACGGGTGACAGAAGCCGTTACCGAAGGGACGATGCCATAAAGGGATCGAGATCGAGGCGCGAAAAGGGACGATAACGGCCATCGCGTGTGCGCCATCGATTTAGAGTTATTTACAACCGAAACGCGCAAGTGATAAGACGTGTAATTTTTTAACACCAGCACCACCACTCGCACCACTCGCTCCCACGCACCCGAATTATACCAGCGAAGCCGTACCACCTGCCCAAAACCAGTGCTCCGCGAAAGAAGTTTGAAATAGAAAATAAAATTGCTAGAAACCTGTAAAAATTGGTGTTAGGAAACGCGACCACGGCGAAACAGAAACTGGAAAGAACGTTGCGTTGCAACACTGTCTATTTCAACTAAATTGATCCATCCAAAACGAACTTTGTACTTTGCTATGAAGTTCCACCAGGAATGAGTTTTCATGCAAAAACTGTCTATTTCAACTAACTTTGTCCATCCAAAACGAACTTTGTACTTTGCTATGAAGTTCCACCAGGAATGAGTTTTCATGCAAAAACTGTCTATTTCAACTAAATTGATCCATCCAAAACGAACTTTGTACTTGGCTATGAAGTTCCACCAGGAATGAGTTTTCATGCAAAAACTGTCTATTTCAACTAAATTCATCCATCCAAAACGAACTTTGTACTTTGCTATGAAGTTCCACCAGGAATGAGTTTTCATGCAAAAACTGTCTATTTCAACTAACTTTGTCCATCCAAAACGAACTTTGTACTTTGCTATGAAGTTCCACCAGGAATGAGTTTTCATGCAAAAACTGTCTATTTCAACTAACTTTGTCCATCCAAAACGAACTTTGTACTTTGCTATGAAGTTCCACCAGGAATGAGTTTTCATGCAAAAACTGTCTATTTCAACTAACTTTGTCCATCCAAAACGAACTTTGTACTTTGCTATGAAGTTCCACCAGGAATGAGTTTTCATGCAAAAACTGTCTATTTCAACTAAATTGATCCATCCAAAACGAACTTTGTACTTTGCTATGAAGTTCCACCAGGAATGAGTTTTCATGCAAAAACTGTCTATTTCAACTAACTTTGTCCATCCAAAACGAACTTTGTACTTTGCTATGAAGTTCCACCAGGAATGAGTTTTCATGCAAAAACTGTCTATTTCAACTAACTTTGTCCATCCAAAACGAACTTTGTACTTTGCTATGAAGTTCCACCAGGAATGAGTTTTCATGCAAAAACTGTCTATTTCAACTAACTTTGTCCATCCAAAACGAACTTTGTACTTTGCTATGAAGTTCCACCAGGAATGAGTTTTCATACAAAAACTGTCTATTTCAACTAAATTGATCCATCCAAAACGAACTTTGTACTTTGCTATGAAGTTCCACCAGGAATGAGTTTTTATGCAAAAACTGTCTATTTCAACTAACTTTGTCCATCCAAAACGAACTTTGTACTTTGCTATGAAGTTCCACCAGGAATGAGTTTTCATGCAAAAACTGTCTATTTCAACTAAATTGATCCATCCAAAACGAACTTTGTACTTTGCTATGAAGTTCCACCAGGAATGAGTTTTCATGCAAAAACTGTCTATTTCAACTAACTTTGTCCATCCAAAACGAACTTTGTACTTTGCTATGAAGTTCCACTAGGAATGAGTTTTCATGCAAAAACTATCTATTTCAACTAACTTTGTCCATCTAAAACGAACTTTGTACTTTGCTATGAAGTTCTACCAGGAATGAGTTTTCATGCAAGAACTGTCTTTTTCAACTAAATTGATCCATCCAAAACGAACTTTGTACTTTGCTATGAAGTTCCACCAGGAATGGGTTTTCATGCAAAAACTGTCTGTTGTAGACAACGGTGAAGTCGGCACTTGCAGTTTAACGCATGATTTGTTTTTTGTTTTCGTCACCTGACGCAATGACGGTGACAGCTCGGTGACGGGTGACAGAAGCCGTTACCGAAGGGACGATGCCATAAAGGGATCGAGATCGAGGCGCGAAAAGGGACGATAACGGCCATCGCGTGTGCGCCATCGATTTAGAGTTATTCACAACCGAAACGCGCAAGTGATAAGACGTGTAATTTTTTAACACCAGCACCACCACTCGCACCACTCGCTCCCACGCACCCGAATTATACCAGCGAAGCCGTACCACCTGCCCAAAACCAGTGCTCCGCGAAAGAAGTTTGAAATAGAAAATAAAATTGCTAGAAACCTGTAAAAATTGGTGTTAGGAAACGCGTCCACGGCGAAACAGAAACTGGAAAGAACGTTGCGTTGCAACATTTTAAAAAATTACACTGGTGATTTTGTGTGAACAATTGACAATTGAGTGAAAATGAACCGCGAAAACGTTGAGTCCAACCCCGCCGCGAATTCGACAGTGCGACAACTTTCCCCAGTGCAAGACCTAGCGGAAGACACTGTTTCGATACAGGAGTTGATTCAGCAAGCCAGAGAAGCGAACGAAAGCTTCAACAGGCTGACCGCGCAAATCGCTCAGTTGAGCCCAAGCGTGTCAAGAGGACTCGGAATGTCACTGAACGAGCAACGCGAAGGCGCGATATCCCAGCGCGTCCGCACAGGTACCGCCGAAGATGTGCCTTTTCCTTCGGCCGCCACCCTGCCGCGGAGATCAACGCTCGGGACGCCTTACGCCAGAGGCACGGAAAGTGAACCTGTGAGCGCATCGCCGCGACCGGCCATCGCGTTTCCAGATTTCCTGCGCTACGACGCGCAAGCCGGCCCGTCAGGAAGATCGACGCTTGGGACGCCATTCATCAGCGACACAGAGCATGAACCTGTGAGCGCGTCGCTGCGACCGGCCATTGCGTCTCCAGATTTTTTGCGCTATGACGCGCATGCCGGACCGTCAACGGCTCGGCGTAGCGAAGCAGACCGGTACGGGGCTACCGGAAAAAGAACAGCCGTACATCCCGAACGAGAACGTGACCTTCAGCGGGCTTTGGAAGACATGGAGATCGAGCATCTTCGGGAGCGAAACCGCTTGATGCAATCCTTCGAAGCAACGGATCATCAACGAAGCGCACATCCGCCATCACGCGTGAGTATCGTTCCAGATAGATTGCAGGCGAACGCCTTCTCAGTCTTTGATCTTTCGCAGACGCAATACATAGCCCGGCAAGGGAGGAAACGGGACTTGCCGACGTTCTCCGGCAATCCCGAAGAATGGCCGATGTTTATTGCCTCCTTCGAGTACACCACGGAGGCGTGCGGTTATAACGACGTGGAGAATCTGGACCGGCTGCAGAAGGCCCTAAAAGGAAAAGCGTTAGAGGCAGTACGTTGTCGCTTGATGCATCCATCCAAAGTACCTGGCGTGATCTCCACGCTAAGAATGCTTTTCGGCCGTCCCGAAATTATTGTCCACTCCCTGGTGAACAAGGTGCGATCGATGCCGGCGCCTAAGCAGGAACGTCTCGAAACGCTCATCGACTTTGGGGTCGCGGTTCAGAATCTTTGCGCGACCATCACGGCGTCAGGACTAGACGAATACATGTGCAATGTGGCGTTGTTGAATGAGTTGACGGAACGCTTACCCCCGTCGCTGAAGCTCAATTGGGGATGTCATCGAATTAACGTGAGCCACGTTACGCTCTCGAGTTTCAACGACTGGCTGAGTCATTTGGTCGAAGCAGCAAGTTTGGTGACTATGTCGTCGGTGTACACCCATGAGGGTTCATCTACCAGACCTGCAACGAGTAACAGCGGATACAGGCAACATCGGCACGTAAATACTCACCTGACGAACACTGCAACCAGGCGCCCCTCAACGAGTTCTAGCAGCGTAACGCTGCGTTGCCCAGTATGCCAACAACAATGCGCCAAAGTAGAAAACTGTTCCGATTTTCTGGCAATGGACATAGACGCCCGTTGGCGAACAGTGCGTGAGAAACGTCTGTGTCGTAAATGCCTTGAACAACACCAGCGCTGCGACAGAAGAACGCAGTGTGGCACCAATGGCTGCGTCTTTCTTCATAACAAGCTGCTTCATGATGGTTCGAGGACCAGAGTTGAAGCCGGAAATACGTCACGAACCGTAACCAACGAGCATCAAGCTTTTAACAGTCACCGAATTGCGCTAGAGGCGCCACCACTCTTCCGATATGTTCCGATTACCCTTCATGGCAATGGCTGTAAAGTAGAAACATTTGCGTTCCTGGACGACGGTTCGTCAGCCATCTTCATAGAACATGCTTTGGTTGAAGAACTAGGCATTCAGGGAACTCCTCATCCGTTGTGCCTCTGGTGGACCGGAAATCAGAAAAGAGAAGAGAAAAATTCAGTGAGAGTATCGTTGAGAATATCCGGCAGTGACGAAGCCGGCAAAGTATTCGTATTGCCCAATGTACATACCGTGCACAGCTTGGCGCTACCGAATCAGAGTCTGTGCGCCCAGAAACTTCAGAACACTTTCGCGCACTTGACCGGCCTAAAACTGACCTCGTACACGAATATCATGCCAAGGGTTCTAATCGGCATAGATAACTGTCATCTGGGTCATCCGTTGACATATCGTGAGGGAAAATCGCATGAACCCGTTGCTGCCAAAACGCGATTAGGCTGGATTGTCTACGGATCGTACGAAACGACCACCATAGACCAAAGGTGTGCCCATGCATGGACATCAACGACGATAAAACCGATGCACAATTGAAGGAATACTTTGCAATTGATTCGTTAGATATCACCAAGTTACCTCATCACATAGGTTCCAAAGATGAAGAAAAGGCGCTAGAAATTCTGGCCGCGACAACCCGTTTAAATGGCGAACGTTATGAGACAAGTTTGTTGTGGAAGTACAGCACAATTCAATTACCGCCAAGTAAGCCGATGGCACTAAAACGCTTTGAATGTCTCAAAAGAAAAATGGAAAAAGAACCAGTGTTGAGGGCTGCCATCGTTGAAAAGATGAATGAGTACGAGAGAAAGGGCTACATCAGGCGCCTAACACCGAGAGAGCTATCGGAAAAACGTGATGCAGATTGGTTCTTGCCAATTTTTCCTGTCATAAACCCCAACAAGCCAGGAAAAATCCGGTTGGTATTTGATGCTGCTGCCAAAGTAAACGGCGTTAGTCTAAACACATTTCTCCTCAAGGGACCAGATCAGCTGGTAGAGCTCCTGACAGTCCTATATAAATTCAGAGAGTTCCGAATAGGCGTTGTTGGAGACATCAAAGAAATGTTTTTTCAAGTGGCCATCAGACCCGAAGATCAACGCAGCCAAATGATATTGTGGAACGGCGGTGTGGTTGACAGGACTCCAGACGTGTACGCCATGACCGTTATGACGTTTGGCGCCGCATGTTCACCCTGCTGCGCGCACTATGTGAAGAATCTTAACGCCGAGCGATTTAAATCCGAATTTCCTCGCGCCTTCGAATGCATCGTTAAAGAGCACTATGTTGACGACATGCTGGCAAGTGTCGAAACTGAAGACGAAGCTATAATGCTGGCAAAAGAAGTGCGACACGTACATGCACAGGGTGGCTTTGAAATAAGAAACTGGCTGTCCAATTCAAACGTGGTGATTTAGCAATTAGAGGCATCTATAACGAAAGAGAAAGATGTTAACGTTGGTACAGATACGAAAACAGAAAAGGTATTGGGAATGTGGTGGGACACGCAATCCGACACATTCACCTATAAAGTCTCACCTAGAAACGATGAGCAGCTGCTAACGGGAGCAAAGCATCCGACTAAACGTGAGGTGCTACGGATCCTAATGCGGATCTACGACCCGTTGGGTCTCTTGGGTAACGTGCTTATGTTCCTGAAAGTTATGCTTCAAGAGATCTGGCGTGCTGGTGTCGGATGGGATGAAAAAGTCAGCGGCCGTTTAGCAGAACAGTGGGAAAGGTGGATCACCATATTACCCGACGTTTGCCAGATCAGGATACCAAGGTGCTATCGACAGAACACGTCGGCGTTGACTCGTAGCATACAGCTTCACGTATTCTGCGACGCGAGCGAAAACGGGATGGCAGCGGTTGCATATTTCCGATTTGAAGAAGAAGGGACCATAGAATGCGCTCTTGTCGGATCGAAAACTAGAGTGGCACCACTGCGATTTCTATCGATCCCTCGATTAGAACTGCAAGCAGCGGTTATCGGCACCCGACTTGCGAATACGATTATTAAATCGCACCGTTTGAACATCACTCGAACTACATATTGGACGGATTCGCGTGACGTCATCTGTTGGCTACGGTCGGATCATCGACGATATAGTCAATTTGTAGCTTTCCGAGTCGGTGAAAAACTCGAGTCCACCAAGGTTGACGATTGGCAGTGGCTGTCAACGAAGGTCAATGTAGCCGACGATGGTACGAAGTGGACGAGAATTCCCGATTTGAGCACATCAAGCCGATGGCTCAAAGGTCCGAGCTTTCTTTGGCAACCAGAGAAGGAATGGCCAATTCCACCGACGCGATCGGATGATACAGCGGAAGAACTACGTCGCAACCTGCTGCATCATTCAAGCACTGAGCCACTTATTCGGATCGATCGATTCTCTAGTTGGAATAGGTTGCTCAGATCCGTTGGATATGTTATTCGATTTTCACATAATTGTATGCACCGAACTAACGGAAAAACGATCACGACAGGACCACTCACGCAAGAAGAGCTTGAAACAGCAGAACGCGTGATTATAAAACAAATCCAGCGAGAAACGTTTCCAGAAGAGATCCGGCGACTAGAGAGCCGCGTAGTAAAACAGCATCCATGGTCGCAACCCATCGAAAAAGGCAGCGCATTGTATCAGCTCTCACCGAAAATCGACGACTATGGCGTGCTGAGAATAAGTAGTCGTTTTGAAAACTGCCCTGTGGTAAACGAATCGCTGCGCAAGCCAGTTATCCTACCGAGACGACACACAGGAACTGACTTGCTTATACTGCACTACCACGCACGTTACCGACATTGTAACCATCAGACCGTCGTTAACGAACTAAGAGCCAAATATCATATACCGCGCTTGTTGACAGAATATAAGCGCGTCCGGAAAACATGTCAACATTGTCGCAATCGAGAAGCTGCTCCCGAACCGCCGTTGATGGGAAGCATTCCTCAACAAAGAACGGCCATGGATCAGCGTGCGTTTACATATACCGGAATAGACTACTTCGGCCCAATGAACGTAGTAGTTGGACGTCGCGTGGAGAAACGTTGGGGAGTGATTTTCACTTGTTTGACAACACGAGCAGTGCACCTTGAAATCGCGCACTCACTGACAACTTCTTCCTGCATCCTAGCGATCCGCCGTTTTATCGCTAGACGAGGAGTGCCGCGCGAAATCATCAGCGATCGTGGGACAAACTTTGTAGGTTCATCGAGAGAGTTGAAGGAAGCCCGGATGAACGTGGATGAGAATAAGATCATCGTCGAATTTACTAGTCCTGAGTTGAAGTGGAGCTTCAATCCGCCAGCGGCTCCGCATTTTGGAGGGTGCTGGGAACGCCTCGTTCAGTCGGTGAAAAAAGTTTTAAGCCAGTTCGAACTGCCGCGTACGCCTAACGACGAAGTGCTGCAATCTACGATAGCCGAAATAGAAATGGTCATTAACTCAAGACCTCTGACCTACGTACCTTTGGACGATGATTTCGCACCACCGATAACGCCCAACCAACTACTTTTGGGTAGCTCAAACGGCAGCAAGCCGCCTGCCCCACTTGATGATACAGCAGGGGCCATAAAATCTTCATGGAAAGCGTCGCAGCGCTACGCAGATCTTTTTTGGCGAAAATGGGTAGCTAAGTATCTTCCGACGTTGACACGTAGAACTAAGTGGTTTCACCCTGCTCGCCCTATAGAGGAAGGTGAAATCGTTTTGATTGCAGACAACAATATGCCCAGAAATTGCTGGCCTAAAGGGAGAGTGGTGGCAGTCGTCAGAGCCAACGACGGCCAGGTGAGACGAGCAACGGTGCAGACGGCTAGCGGAATAATCGAGCGACCTGCAACAAAGATAGCGGTGTTGGATGTGCGGAAGTAAAACGCCAACAGGAACGACACAGCCAAGCTTACCATCTACCGATAAGGCGATAAAGAGGGCTGGCCGAATATTAAACAGAACAGATCACCGACTTCAAGTAGGGTAAATTGCTCATACGAGCAAAGTACCGGGCGGGAGAATGTTGTAGACAACGGTGAAGTCGGCACTTGCAGTTTAACGCATGATTTGTTTTTTGTTTTCGTCACCTGACGCAATGACGGTGACAGCTCGGTGACGGGTGACAGAAGCCGTTACCGAAGGGACGATGCCATAAAGGGATCGAGATCGAGGCGCGAAAAGGGACGATAACGGCCATCGCGTGTGCGCCATCGATTTAGAGTTATTCACAACCGAAACGCGCAAGTAATAAGACGTGTAATTTTTTAACACCAGCACCACCACTCGCACCACTCGCTCCCACGCACCCGAATTATACCAACGAAGCCGTACCACCTGCCCAAAACCAGTGCTCCGCGAAAGAAGTTTGAAATAGAAAATAAAATTGCTAGAAACCTGTAAAAATTGGTGTTAGGAAACGCGTCCACGGCGAAACAGAAACTGGAAAGAACGTTGCGTTGCAACACTGTCTATTTCAACTAAATTGATCCATCCAAAACGAACTTTGTACTTTGCTATGAAGTTCCACCAGGAATGAGTTTTCATGCAAAAACTGTCTATTTCAACTAACTTTGTCCATCCAAAACGAACTTTGTACTTTGCTATGAAGTTCCACCAGGAATGAGTTTTCATGCAAAAACTGTCTATTTCAACTAAATTGATCCATCCAAAACGAACTTTGTACTTGGCTATGAAGTTCCACCAGGAATGAGTTTTCATGCAAGAACTGTCTATTTCAACTAAATTCATCCATCCAAAACGAACTTTGTACTTTGCTATGAAGTTCCACCAGGAATGAGTTTTCATGCAAAAACTGTCTATTTCAACTAACTTTGTCCATCCAAAACGAACTTTGTACTTTGCTATGAAGTTCCACCAGGAATGAGTTTTCATGCAAAAACTGTCTATTTCAACTAACTTTGTCCATCCAAAACGAACTTTGTACTTTGCTATGAAGTTCCACCAGGAATGAGTTTTTATGCAAAAACTGTCTATTTCAACTAACTTTGTCCATCCAAAACGAACTTTGTACTTTGCTATGAAGTTCCACCAGGAATGAGTTTTCATGCAAAAACTGTCTATTTCAACTAACTTTGTCCATCTAAAACGAACTTTGTACTTTGCTATGAAGTTCTACCAGGAATGAGTTTTCATGCAAGAACTGTCTATTTCAATTAAATTGATCCGTCCAAAACGAACTTTGTACTTTGCTATGAAGTTCCACCAGGAATGAGTTTTTATGCAAAAACTGTCTATTTCAACTAACTTTGTCCATCCAAAACGAACTTTGTACTTTGCTATGAAGTTCCACCAGGAATGAGTTTTCATGCAAAAACTGTCTATTTCAACTAAATTGATCCATCCAAAACGAACTTTGTACTTGGCTATGAAGTTCCACCAGGAATGAGTTTTCATGCAAAAACTGTCTATTTCAACTAAATTCATCCATCCAAAACGAACTTTGTACTTTGCTATGAAGTTCCACCAGGAATGAGTTTTTATGCAAAAACTGTCTATTTCAACTAACTTTGTCCATCCAAAACGAACTTTGTACTTTGCTATGAAGTTCCACCAGGAATGAGTTTTCATGCAAAAACTGTCTATTTCAACTAAATTGATCCATCCAAAACGAACTTTGTACTTTGCTATGAAGTTCCACCAGGAATGAGTTTTTATGCAAAAACTGTCTATTTCAACTAACTTTGTCCATCCAAAACGAACTTTGTACTTTGCTATGAAGTTCCACCAGGAATGAGTTTTCATGCAAAAACTGTCTATTTCAACTAACTTTGTCCATCCAAAACGAACTTTGTACTTTGCTATGAAGTTCCACCAGGAATGAGTTTTTATGCAAAAACTGTCTATTTCAACTAACTTTGTCCATCCAAAACGAACTTTGTACTTTGCTATGAAGTTCCACCAGGAATGAGTTTTCATGCAAAAACTGTCTATTTCAACTAACTTTGTCCATCCAAAACGAACTTTGTACTTTGCTATGAAGTTCCACCAGGAATGAGTTTTTATGCAAAAACTGTCTATTTCAACTAACTTTGTCCATCCAAAACGAACTTTGTACTTTGCTATGAAGTTCCACCAGGAATGAGTTTTTATGCAAGAACTGTCTATTTCAACTAACTTTGTCCATCCAAAACGAACTTTGTACTTTGCTATGAAGTTCCACCAGGAATGAGTTTTCATGCAAAAACTGTCTATTTCAACTAACTTTGTCCATCCAAAACGAACTTTGTACTTTGCTATGAAGTTCCACCAGGAATGAGTTTTCATGCAAAAACTGTCTATTTCAACTAACTTTGTCCATCCAAAACGAACTTTGTACTTTGCTATGAAGTTCCACCAGGAATGAGTTTTTATGCAAAAACTGTCTATTTCAACTAACTTTGTCCATCCAAAACGAACTTTGTACTTTGCTATGAAGTTCCACCAGGAATGAGTTTTTATGCAAGAACTGTCTATTTCAACTAACTTTGTCCATCCAAAACGAACTTTGTACTTTGCTATGAAGTTCCACCAGGAATGAGTTTTCATGCAAAAACTGTCTATTTCAACTAACTTTGTCCATCCAAAACGAACTTTGTACTTTGCTATGAAGTTCCACCAGGAATGAGTTTTTATGCAAGAACTGTCTATTTCAACTAACTTTGTCCATCCAAAACGAACTTTGTACTTTGCTATGAAGTTCCACCAGGAAAGAGTTTTCATGCAAAAACTGTCTATTTCAACTAAATTGATCCATCCAAAACGAACTTTGTACTTTGCTATGAAGTTCCACCAGGAATGAGTTTTCATGCAAAAACTGTCTATTTCAACTAACTTTGTCCATCCAAAACGAACTTTGTACTTTGCTATGAAGTTCCACCAGGAATGAGTTTTTATGCAAAAACTGTCTATTTCAACTAACTTTGTCCATCCAAAACGAACTTTGTACTTTGCTATGAAGTTCCACCAGGAATGAGTTTTCATGCAAAAACTGTCTATTTCAACTAACTTTGTCCATCCAAAACGAACTTTGTACTTTGCTATGAAGTTCCACCAGGAATGAGTTTTTATGCAAAAACTGTCTATTTCAACTAACTTTGTCCATCCAAAACGAACTTTGTACTTTGCTATGAAGTTCCACCAGGAATGAGTTTTCATGCAAAAACTGTCTATTTCAACTAACTTTGTCCATCCAAAACGCACTTTGTACTTTGCTATGAAGTTCCACCAGGAATGAGTTTTCATGCAAAAACTGTCTATTTCAACTAAATTGATCCATCCAAAACGAACTTTGTACTTTGCTATGAAGTTCCACCAGGAATGAGTTTTTATGCAAGAACTGTCTATTTCAACTAACTATGTCCATCCAAAACGAACTTTGTACTTTGCTATGAAGTTCCACCAGGAATGAGTTTTCATGCAAAAACTGACTATTTCAACTAACTTTGTCCATCCAAAACGAACTTTGTACTTTGCTATGAAGTTCCACCAGGAATGAGTTTTCATGCAAAAACTGTCTATTTCAACTAAATTGATCCATCCAAACCGAACTTTGTACTTTGCTATGAAGTTCCACCAGGAATGAGTTTTTATGCAAGAACTGTCTATTTCAACTAACTTTGTCCATCCAAAACGAACTTTGTACTTTGCTATGAAGTTCCACCAGGAATGAGTTTTCATGCAAAAACTGTCTATTTCAACTAACTTTGTCCATCCAAAACGAACTTTGTACTTTGCTATGAAGTTCCACCAGGAATGAGTTTTTATGCAAGAACTGTCTATTTCAACTAACTTTGTCCATCCAAAACGAACTTTGTACTTTGCTATGAAGTTCTACCAGGAATGAGTTTTCATGCAAGAACTGTCTATTTCAACTAAATTGATCCATCCAAAACGAACTTTGTACTTTGCTATGAAGTTCCACCAGGAATGAGTTTTTATGCAAAAACTGTCTATTTCAACTAACTTTGTCCATCCAAAACGAACTTTGTACTTTGCTATGAAGTTCCACCAGGAATGAGTTTTCATGCAAAAACTGTCTATTTCAACTAACTTTGTCCATCCAAAACGAACTTTGTACTTTGCTATGAAGTTCCACCAGGAATGAGTTTTTATGCAAAAACTGTCTATTTCAACTAACTTTGTCCATCCAAAACGAACTTTGTACTTTGCTATGAAGTTCCACCAGGAATGAGTTTTCATGCAAAAACTGTCTATTTCAACTAACTTTGTCCATCCAAAACGAACTTTGTACTTTGCTATGAAGTTCCACCAGGAATGAGTTTTTATGCAAAAACTGTCTATTTCAACTAACTTTGTCCATCCAAAACGAACTTTGTACTTTGCTATGAAGTTCCACCAGGAATGAGTTTTTATGCAAAAACTGTCTATTTCAACTAACTATGTCCATCCAAAACGAACTTTGTACTTTGCTATGAAGTTCCACCAGGAATGAGTTTTCATGCAAAAACTGTCTATTTCAACTAACTTTGTCCATCCAAAACGCACTTTGTACTTTGCTATGAAGTTCCACCAGGAATGAGTTTTCATGCAAAAACTGTCTATTTCAACTAAATTGATCCATCCAAAACGAACTTTGTACTTTGCTATGAAGTTCCACCAGGAATGAGTTTTTATGCAAAAACCGACTATTTCAACTAACTTTGTCCATCCAAAACGAACTTTGTACTTTGCTATGAAGTTCCACCAGGAATGAGTTTTCATGCAAAAACTGTCTATTTCAACTAACTTTGTCCATCCAAAACGCACTTTGTACTTTGCTATGAAGTTCCACCAGGAATGAGTTTTTATGCAAGAACTGTCTATTTCAACTAACTATGTCCATCCAAAACGAACTTTGTACTTTGCTATGAAGTTCCACCAGGAATGAGTTTTTATGCAAAAACTGACTATTTCAACTAACTTTGTCCATCCAAAACGAACTTTGTACTTTGCTATGAAGTTCCACCAGGAATGAGTTTTCATGCAAAAACTGTCTATTTCAACTAAATTGATCCATCCAAAACGAACTTTGTACTTTGCTATGAAGTTCCACCAGGAATGAGTTTTTATGCAAAAACTGTCTATTTCAACTAACTTTGTCCATCCAAAACGAACTTTGTACTTTGCTATGAAGTTCCACCAGGAATGAGTTTTCATGCAAAAACTGTCTATTTCAACTAACTTTGTCCATCTAAAACGAATTTTGTACTTTGCTATGAAGTTCTACCAGGAATGAGTTTTCATGCAAGAACTGTCTATTTCAACTAAATTGATCCATCCAAAACGAACTTTGTACTTTGCTATGAAGTTCCACCAGGAATGAGTTTTCATGCAAAAACTGTCTATTTCAACTAACTTTGTCCATCCAAAACGAACTTTGTACTTTGCTATGAAGTTCCACCAGGAATGAGTTTTCATGCAAAAACTGTCTATTTTAACTAAATTGATCCATCCAAAACGAACTTTGTACTTTGCTATGAAGTTCCACCAGGAATGAGTTTTCATGCAAGAACTGTCTATTTCAACTAAATTGGTGCATCCGATACGAACTTTGTACTTTGCTATGAAGTTCCACCAGGAATGAGTTTTCATGCAAGAACTGTCTATTTCAACTAAATTGGTGCATCCGATACGAACTTTGTTCTTTGCTTTGAAGTTCCACCAGGAATGAGTTTACATGCAAAAACTGTCTATTTCAACTAAATTGATCCATCCAAAACGAACTTTGTACTTTGCTATGAAGTTCCACCAGGAATGAGTTTTCATGCAAAAACTGTCTATTTCAACTAACTTTGTCCATCCAAAACGAACTTTGTTCTTTGCTATGAAGTTCCACCAGGAATGAGTTTTCATGCAAAAACTGTCTATTTTATTTCAATTGATCTATCCATAACGAACTTTGTACTTTGCTATGAAGTTCCACCAGGAATGAGTTTTCATGCAAGAACTGTCTATTTCAACTAAATTGGTGCATCCGATACGAACTTTGTACTTTGCTTTGAAGTTCCACCAGGAATGAGTTTTCATGCAAGAACTGTCTATTTCAACTAAATTGGTGCATCCGATACGAACTTTGTTCTTTGCTTTGAAGTTCCACCAGGAATGAGTTTACATGCAAAAACTGTCTATTTCAACTTTATTCGTCCATCCAAAACGAACTTTGTACTTTGCTATGAAGTTCCACCAGGAATGAGTTTTCATGCAAAAACTGTCTATTTCAACTAACTTTGTCCATCCAAAACGAACTTTGTACTTTGCTATGAAGTTCCACCAGGAATGAGTTTTCATGCAAAAACTGTCTATTTCAACTAAATTGATCCATCCAAAACGAACTTTGTACTTTGCTATGAAGTTCCACCAGGAATGAGTTTTCATGCAAGAACTGTCTATTTCAACTAAATTGGTGCATCCGATACGAACTTTGTACTTTGCTATGAAGTTCCACCAGGAATGAGTTTTCATGCAAGAACTGTCTATTTCAACTAAATTGATCCATCCAAAACGAACTTTGTACTTTGCTATGAAGTTCCACCAGGAATGAGTTTTCATGCAAAAACTGTCTATTTTAACTAAATTGATCCATCCAAAACGAACTTTGTACTTTGCTATGAAGTTCCACCAGGAATGAGTTTTCATGCAAGAACTGTCTATTTCAACTAACTTTGTCCATCCAAAACGAACTTTGTACTTTGCTATGAAGTTCCACCAGGAATGAGTTTTCATACAAAAACTGTCTATTTCAACTAAATTGATCCATCCAAAACGAACTTTGTACTTTGCTATGAAGTTCCACCAGGAATGAGTTTTCATGCAAAAACTGTCTATTTCAACTAACTTTGTCCATCCAAAACGAACTTTGTACTTTGCTATGAAGTTCCACCAGGAATAAGTTTTCATGCAAAAACTGTCTATTTTAACTAAATTGATCCATCCAAAACGAACTTTGTACTTTGCTATGAAGTTCCACCAGGAATGAGTTTTCATGCAAGAACTGTCTATTTCAACTAAATTGGTGCATCCGATACGAACTTTGTACTTTGCTTTGAAGTTCCACCAGGAATGAGTTTTCATGCAAGAACTGTCTATTTCAACTAAATTGGTGCATCCGATACGAACTTTGTTCTTTGCTTTGAAGTTCCACCAGGAATGAGTTTACATGCAAAAACTGTCTATTTCAACTTTATTCGTCCATCCAAAACGAACTTTGTACTTTGCTATGAAGTTCCACCAGGAATGAGTTTTCATGCAAAAACTGTCTATTTCAACTAACTTTGTCCATCCAAAACGAACTTTGTACTTTGCTATGAAGTTCCACCAGGAATGAGTTTTCATGCAAAAACTGTCTATTTTAACTAAATTGATCCATCCAAAACGAACTTTGTACTTTGCTATGAAGTTCCACCAGGAATGAGTTTTCATGCAAGAACTGTCTATTTCAACTAAATTGGTGCATCCGATACGAACTTTGTACTTTGCTATGAAGTTCCACCAGGAATGAGTTTTCATGCAAGAACTGTCTATTTCAACTAAATTGATCCATCCAAAACGAACTTTGTACTTTGCTATGAAGTTCCACCAGGAATGAGTTTTCATGCAAAAACTGTCTATTTTAACTAAATTGATCCATCCAAAACGAACTTTGTACTTTGCTATGAAGTTCCACCAGGAATGAGTTTTCATGCAAGAACTGTCTATTTCAACTAACTTTGTCCATCCAAAACGAACTTTGTACTTTGCTATGAAGTTCCACCAGGAATGAGTTTTCATACAAAAACTGTCTATTTCAACTAAATTGATCCATCCAAAACGAACTTTGTACTTTGCTATGAAGTTCCACCAGGAATGAGTTTTCATGCAAAAACTGTCTATTTCAACTAACTTTGTCCATCCAAAACGAACTTTGTACTTTGCTATGAAGTTCCACCAGGAATAAGTTTTCATGCAAAAACTGTCTATTTTAACTAAATTGATCCATCCAAAACGAACTTTGTACTTTGCTATGAAGTTCCACCAGGAATGAGTTTTCATGCAAGAACTGTCTATTTCAACTAAATTGGTGCATCCGATACGAACTTTGTACTTTGCTATGAAATTCCACCAGGAATGAGTTTTTATGCAAAAACTAACTATTTCAACTAAATTGATCCATCCAAAACGAACTTTGTACTTTGCTTTGAAGTTCCACCAGGAATGAGTTTACATGCAAAAACTGTCTATTTCAACTTAATTCGTCCATCCAAAACGAACTTTGTACTTTGCTATGAAGTTCCACCAGGAATGAGTTTTCATGCAAAAACTGTCTATTTCAACTAACTTTGTCCATCCAAAACGAACTTTGTACTTTGCTATGAAGTTCCACCAGGAATGAGTTTTCATGCAAAAACTGTCTATTTTAACTAAATTGATCCATCCAAAACGAACTTTGTACTTTGCTATGAAGTTCCACCAGGAATGAGTTTTCATGCAAGAACTGTCTATTTCAACTAAATTGGTGCATCCGATACGAACTTTGTACTTTGCTATGAAGTTCCACCAGGAATGAGTTTTCATGCAAGAACTGTCTATTTCAACTAAATTGATCCATCCAAAACGAACTTTGTACTTTGCTATGAAGTTCCACCAGGAAAGAGTTTTCATGCAAAAACTGTCTATTTCAACTAAATTGATCCATCCAAAACGAACTTTGTACTTTGCTATGAAGTTCCACCAGGAATGAGTTTTCATGCAAGAACTGTCTATTTCAACTAAATTGATCCATCCAAAACGAACTTTGTACTTTGCTATGAAGTTCCACCAGGAATGAGTTTTCATGCAAAAACTGTCTATTTCAACTAACTTTGTCCATCCAAAACGAACTTTGTACTTTGCTATGAAGTTCCACCAGGAATGAGTTTTCATGCAAAAACTGTCTATTTCAACTAAATTGATCCATCCAAAACGAACTTTGTACTTTGCTATGAAGTTCCACCAGGAATGAGTTTTCATGCAAAAACTGTCTATTTCAACTAAATTGATCCATCCAAAACGAACTTTGTACTTTGCTATGAAGTTCCACCAGGAATGAGTTTTCATGCAAGAACTGTCTATTTCAACTAAATTGGTGCATCCGATACGAACTTTGTACTTTGCTATGAAGTTCCACCAGGAATGAGTTTTCATGCAAGAACTGTCTATTTCAACTAAATTGATCCATCCAAAACGAACTTTGTACTTTGCTATGAAGTTCCACCAGGAAAGAGTTTTCATGCAAAAACTGTCTATTTCAACTAAATTGATCCATCCAAAACGAACTTTGTACTTTGCTATGAAGTTCCACCAGGAATGAGTTTTCATGCAAAAACTGTCTATTTCAACTAAATTGATCCATCCAAAACGAACTTTGTACTTTGCTATGAAGTTCCACCAGGAATGAGTTTTCATGCAAAAACTGTCTATTTCAACTAAATTGATCCATCCAAAACGAACTTTGTACTTTGCTATGAAGTTCCACCAGGAATGAGTTTTCATGCAAGAACTGTCTATTTCAACTAAATTGGTGCATCCGATACGAACTTTGTACTTTGCTATGAAGTTCCACCAGGAATGAGTTTTCATGCAAAAACTGTCTATTTCAACTAAATTGATCCATCCAAAACGAACTTTGTTCTTTGCTTTGAAGTTCCACCAGGAATGAGTTTACATGCAAAAACTGTCTATTTTAACTAAATTGATCCATCCAAAACGAACTTTGTACTTTGCTATGAAGTTCCACCCGGAATGAGTTTTCATGCAAAAACTGTCTATTTCAACTAACTTTGTCCATCCAAAACGAACTTTGTACTTTGCTATGAAGTTCCACCAGGAATGAGTTTTTATGCAAAAACTGTCTATTTCAACTAACTTTGTCCATCCAAAACGAACTTTGTACTTTGCTATGAAGTTCCACCAGGAAAGAGTTTTCATGCAAAAACTGTCTATTTCAACTAAATTGATCCATCCAAAACGAACTTTGTACTTTGCTATGAAGTTCCACCAGGAATGAGTTTTCATGCAAAAACTGTCTATTTCAACTAACTTTGTCCATCCAAAACGAACTTTGTTCTTTGCTATGAAGTTCCACCAGGAATGAGTTTTCATGCAAAAACTGTCTATTTCAACTAAATTCGTCCATCCGATACGAACTTTGTACTTTGCTATGAAGTTCCACCAGGAATGAGTTTTCATGCAAAAACTGTCTATTTCAACTAAATTCGTCCATCCGATACGAACTTTGTACTTTGCTATGAAGTTCCACCAGGAATGAGTTTTCATGCAAAAACTGTCTATTTCAACTAAATTCGTCCATCCGATACGAACTTTGTACTTTGCTATGAAGTTCCACCAGGAATGAGTTTTCATGCAAAAACTGTCTATTTCAACTAAATTCGTCCATCCGATACGAACTTTGTACTTTGCTATGAAGTTCCACCAGGAATGAGTTTTCATGCAAAAACTGTCTATTTCAACTAAATTCGTCCATCCGATACGAACTTTGTACTTTGCTATGAAGTTCCACCAGGAATGAGTTTTCATGCAAAAACTGTCTATTTCAACTAACTTTGTCCATCCAAAACGAACTTTGTACTTTGCTATGAAGTTCCACCAGGAATGAGTTTTCATGCAAAAACTGTCTATTTCAACTAAATTGGTGCATCCGATACGAACTTTGTTCTTTGCTTTGAAGTTCCACCAGGAATGAGTTTACATGCAAAAACTGTCTATTTCAACTAAATTGATCCATCCATTACGAACTTTGTACTTTTCTATGAAGTTCTACCAGGAATGAGTTTTTATGCAAAAACTGTCTATTTCAACTAACTTTGTCCATCCAAAACGAACTTTGTACTTTGCTATGAAGTTCCACCAGGAATGAGTTTTCATGCAAAAACTGTCTATTTCAACTTAATTCGTCCATCCAAAACGAACTTTGTACTTTGCTATGAAGTTCCACCAGGAATGAGTTTTAATGCAAAAACTGTCTATTTCAACTAACTTTGTCCATCCAAAACGAACTTTGTACTTTGCTATGAAGTTCCACCAGGAATGAGTTTTCATGCAAAAACTGTCTATTTCAACTAAATTGGTGCATCCGATACGAACTTTGTTCTTTGCTTTGAAGTTCCACCAGGAATGAGTTTACATGCAAAAACTGTCTATTTCAACTAAATTGATCCATCCATAACGAACTTTGTACTTTTCTATGAAGTTCTACCAGGAATGAGTTTTTATGCAAAAACTGTCTATTTCAACTAACTTTGTCCATCCAAAACGAACTTTGTACTTTGCTATGAAGTTCCACCAGGAAAGAGTTTTCATGCAAAAACTGTCTATTTCAACTAAATTGATCCATCCAAAACGAACTTTGTACTTTGCTATGAAGTTCCACCAGGAATGAGTTTTCATGCAAAAACTGTCTATTTCAACTAACTTTGTCCATCCAAAACGAACTTTGTTCTTTGCTATGAAGTTCCACCAGGAATGAGTTTTCATGCAAAAACTGTCTATTTCAACTAAATTCGTCCATCCGATACGAACTTTGTACTTTGCTATGAAGTTCCACCAGGAATGAGTTTTCATGCAAAAACTGTCTATTTCAACTAAATTCGTCCATCCGATACGAACTTTGTACTTTGCTATGAAGTTCCACCAGGAATGAGTTTTCATGCAAAAACTGTCTATTTCAACTAACTTTGTCCATCCAAAACGAACTTTGTACTTTGCTATGAAGTTCCACCAGGAATGAGTTTTCATGCAAAAACTGTCTATTTCAACTAACTTTGTCCATCTAAAACGAATTTTGTACTTTGCTATGAAGTTCTACCAGGAATGAGTTTTCATGCAAGAACTGTCTATTTCAACTAAATTGATCCATCCAAAACGAACTTTGTACTTTGCTATGAAGTTCCACCAGGAATGAGTTTTCATGCAAAAACTGTCTATTTCAACTAACTTTGTCCATCCAAAACGAACTTTGTACTTTGCTATGAAGTTCCACCAGGAATGAGTTTTCATGCAAAAACTGTCTATTTCAACTAACTTTGTCCATCCAAAACGAACTTTGTACTTTGCTATGAAGTTCCACCAGGAATGAGTTTTCATGCAAGAACTGTCTATTTCAACTAAATTGGTGCATCCGATACGAACTTTGTACTTTGCTATGAAGTTCCACCAGGAATGAGTTTTCATGCAAGAACTGTCTATTTCAACTAAATTGGTGCATCCGATACGAACTTTGTTCTTTGCTTTGAAGTTCCACCAGGAATGAGTTTACATGCAAAAACTGTCTATTTCAACTAAATTGATCCATCCAAAACGAACTTTGTACTTTGCTATGAAGTTCCACCAGGAATGAGTTTTCATGCAAAAACTGTCTATTTCAACTAACTTTGTCCATCTAAAACGAACTTTGTTCTTTGCTATGAAGTTCCACCAGGAATGAGTTTTCATGCAAGAACTGTCTATTTCAACTAAATTGGTGCATCCGATACGAACTTTGTACTTTGCTATGAAGTTCCACCAGGAATGAGTTTTCATGCAAGAACTGTCTATTTCAACTAACTTTGTCCATCCAAAACGAACTTTGTACTTTGCTATGAAGTTCCACCAGGAATGAGTTTTCATACAAAAACTGTCTATTTCAACTAAATTGATCCATCCGATACGAACTTTGTACTTTGCTATGAAATTCCACCAGGAATGAGTTTTTATGCAAAAACTGTCTATTTCAACTAAATTGATCCATCCAAAACGAACTTTGTACTTTGCTTTGAAGTTCCACCAGGAATGAGTTTACATGCAAAAACTGTCTATTTCAACTTAATTCGTCCATCCAAAACGAACTTTGTACTTTGCTATGAAGTTCCACCAGGAATGAGTTTTCATGCAAAAACTGTCTATTTCAACTAACTTTGTCCATCCAAAACGAACTTTGTACTTTGCTATGAAGTTCCACCAGGAATGAGTTTTCATGCAAAAACTGTCTATTTTAACTAAATTGATCCATCCAAAACGAACTTTGTACTTTGCTATGAAGTTCCACCAGGAATGAGTTTTCATGCAAGAACTGTCTATTTCAACTAAATTGGTGCATCCGATACGAACTTTGTACTTTGCTATGAAGTTCCACCAGGAATGAGTTTTCATGCAAGAACTGTCTATTTCAATTAAATTGATCCATCCAAAACGAACTTTGTACTTTGCTATGAAGTTCCACCAGGAAAGAGTTTTCATGCAAAAACTGTCTATTTCAACTAAATTGATCCATCCAAAACGAACTTTGTACTTTGCTATGAAGTTCCACCAGGAATGAGTTTTCATGCAAAAACTGTCTATTTCAACTAACTTTGTCCATCCAAAACGAACTTTGTTCTTTGCTATGAAGTTCCACCAGGAATGAGTTTTCATGCAAAAACTGTCTATTTCAACTAAATTGATCCATCCAAAACGAACTTTGTACTTTGCTATGAAGTTCCACCAGGAATGAGTTTTCATGCAAAAACTGTCTATTTCAACTAAATTCGTCCATCCGATACGAACTTTGTACTTTGCTATGAAGTTCCACCAGGAATGAGTTTTCATGCAAGAACTGTCTATTTCAACTAAATTGGTGCATCCGATACGAACTTTGTTCTTTGCTTTGAAGTTCCACCAGGAATGAGTTTTCATGCAAAAACTGTCTATTTCAACTAACTTTGTCCATCTAAAACGAACTTTGTTCTTTGCTATGAAGTTCCACCAGGAATGAGTTTTCATGCAAGAACTGTCTATTTCAACTAAATTGATCCATCCATAACGAACTTTGTACTTTGCTATGAAGTTCTACCAGGAATGAGTTTTCATGCAAGAACTGTCTATTTCAACTAACTTTGTCCATCCAAAACGAACTTTGTACTTTGCTATGAAGTTCCACCAGGAATGAGTTTTCATGCAAAAACTGTCTATTTCAACTAACTTTGTCCATCTAAAACGAACTTTGTTCTTTGCTATGAAGTTCCACCAGGAATGAGTTTTCATGCAAGAACTGTCTATTTCAACTAAATTGATCCATCCATAACGAACTTTGTACTTTGCTATGAAGTTCTACCAGGAATGAGTTTTCATGCAAGAACTGTCTATTTCAACTAAATTCGTCCATCCGATACGAACTTTGTACTTTGCTATGAAGTTCCACCAGGAATGAGTTTTCATGCAAAAACTGTCTATTTCAACTAACTTTGTCCATCCAAAACGCACTTTGTACTTTGCTATGAAGTTCCACCAGGAATGAGTTTTCATGCAAAAACTGTCTATTTCAACTAAATTGATCCATCCAAAACGAACTTTGTACTTTGCTATGAAGTTCCACCAGGAATGAGTTTTTATGCAAGAACTGTCTATTTCAACTAACTATGTCCATCCAAAACGAACTTTGTACTTTGCTATGAAGTTCCACCAGGAATGAGTTTTTATGCAAAAACTGACTATTTCAACTAACTTTGTCCATCCAAAACGAACTTTGTACTTTGCTATGAAGTTCCACCAGGAATGAGTTTTCATGCAAAAACTGTCTATTTCAACTAAATTGATCCATCCAAAACGAACTTTGTACTTTGCTATGAAGTTCCACCAGGAATGAGTTTTTATGCAAAAACTGTCTATTTCAACTAACTTTGTCCATCCAAAACGAACTTTGTACTTTGCTATGAAGTTCCACCAGGAATGAGTTTTCATGCAAAAACTGTCTATTTCAACTAACTTTGTCCATCTAAAACGAATTTTGTACTTTGCTATGAAGTTCTACCAGGAATGAGTTTTCATGCAAGAACTGTCTATTTCAACTAAATTGATCCATCCAAAACGAACTTTGTACTTTGCTATGAAGTTCCACCAGGAATGAGTTTTCATGCAAAAACTGTCTATTTCAACTAACTTTGTCCATCCAAAACGAACTTTGTACTTTGCTATGAAGTTCCACCAGGAATGAGTTTTCATGCAAAAACTGTCTATTTTAACTAAATTGATCCATCCAAAACGAACTTTGTACTTTGCTATGAAGTTCCACCAGGAATGAGTTTTCATGCAAGAACTGTCTATTTCAACTAAATTGGTGCATCCGATACGAACTTTGTACTTTGCTATGAAGTTCCACCAGGAATGAGTTTTCATGCAAGAACTGTCTATTTCAACTAAATTGGTGCATCCGATACGAACTTTGTTCTTTGCTTTGAAGTTCCACCAGGAATGAGTTTACATGCAAAAACTGTCTATTTCAACTAAATTGATCCATCCAAAACGAACTTTGTACTTTGCTATGAAGTTCCACCAGGAATGAGTTTTCATGCAAAAACTGTCTATTTCAACTAAATTGATCCATCCAAAACGAACTTTGTACTTTGCTATGAAGTTCCACCAGGAATGAGTTTTCATGCAAAAACTGTCTATTTCAACTAACTTTGTCCATCCATAACGAACTTTGTACTTTGCTATGAAGTTCTACCAGGAATGAGTTTTCATGCAAAAACTGTCTATTTCAACTAACTTTGTCCATCCAAAACGAACTTTGTACTTTGCTATGAAGTTCCACCAGGAATGAGTTTTCATGCAAAAACTGTCTATTTCAACTAACTTTGTCCATCCAAAACGAACTTTGTACTTTGCTATGAAGTTCCACCAGGAATGAGTTTTCATGCAAAAACTGTCTATTTCAACTAAATTGATCCATCCAAAACGAACTTTGTACTTTGCTATGAAGTTCCACCAGGAATGAGTTTTCATGCAAAAACTGTCTATTTCAACTAAATTGATCCATCCAAAACGAACTTTGTACTTTGCTATGAAGTTCCACCAGGAATGAGTTTTCATGCAAAAACTGTCTATTTCAACTAAATTGATCCATCCAAAACGAACTTTGTACTTTGCTATGAAGTTCCACCAGGAATGAGTTTTCATGCAAAAACTGTCTATTTCAACTAACTTTGTCCATCCAAAACGAACTTTGTTCTTTGCTATGAAGTTCCACCAGGAATGAGTTTTCATGCAAAAACTGTCTATTTCAACTAAATTCGTCCATCCGATACGAACTTTGTACTTTGCTATGAAGTTCCACCAGGAATGAGTTTTCATGCAAAAACTGTCTATTTCAACTAAATTGATCCATCCAAAACGAACTTTGTACTTTGCTATGAAGTTCCACCAGGAATGAGTTTTCATGCAAAAACTGTCTATTTCAACTAAATTCGTCCATCCGATACGAACTTTGTACTTTGCTATGAAGTTCCACCAGGAATGAGTTTTCATGCAAGAACTGTCTATTTCAACTAAATTGGTGCATCCGATCTGAACTTTGTTCTTTGCTTTGAAGTTCCACCAGGAATGAGTTTACATGCAAAAACTGTCTATTTCAACTAACTTTGTCCATCCAAAACGAACTTTGTACTTTGCTATGAAGTTCTACCAGGAATGAGTTTTCATGCAAGAACTGTCTATTTCAACTAACTTTGTCCATCCAAAACGAACTTTGTACTTTGCTATGAAGTTCCACCAGGAATGAGTTTTCATACAAAAACTGTCTATTTCAACTAAATTGATCCATCCAAAACGAACTTTGTACTTTGCTATGAAGTTCCACCAGGAATGAGTTTTCATGCAAAAACTGTCTATTTCAACTAAATTGATCCATCCAAATGAACTTTGTTCTTTGCTATGAAGTTCCACCAGGAATGAGTTTTCATGCAAAAACTGTCTATGTCAACTAATTTTGTCCATCCAAAACGAACTTTGTACTTTGCTATGAAGTTCCACCAGGAATGAGTTTTCATGCAAAAACTGTCTATTTCAACTAAATTGATCCATCCAAAACGAACTTTGTACTTTGCTATGAAGTTCTACCAGGAATGAGTTTTTATGCAAAAACTGTCTATTTCAACTAAATTCGTCCATCCGATACGAACTTTGTACTTTGCTATGAAGTTCCACCAGGAATGAGTTTTCATGCAAAAACTGTCTATTTCAACTAACTTTGTCCATCCAAAACGAACTTTGTACTTTGCTATGAAGTTCCACCAGGAATGAGTTTTCATGCAAAAACTGTCTATTTTAACTAAATTGATCCATCCAAAACGAACTTTGTACTTTGCTATGAAGTTCCACCAGGAATGAGTTTTCATGCAAAAACTGTCTATTTCAACTAAATTGATCCATCCAAAACGAACTTTGTACTTTGCTATGAAGTTCCACCAGAAATGAGTTTTCATGCAAAAACTGTCTATTTCAACTAACTTTGTCCATCCAAAACGAACTTTGTTCTTTGCTATGAAGTTCCACCAGGAATGAGTTTTCATGCAAAAACTGTCTATTTCAACTAAATTCGTCCATCCGATACGAACTTTGTACTTTGCTATGAAGTTCCACCAGGAATGAGTTTTCATGCAAAAACTGTCTATTTCAACTAACTTTGTCCATCCAAAACGAACTTTGTACTTTGCTATGAAGTTCCACCAGGAATGAGTTTTTATGCAAAAACTGTCTATTTCAACTAACTTTGTCCATCCAAAACGAACTTTGTACTTTGCTATGAAGTTCCACCAGGAAAGAGTTTTCATGCAAAAACTGTCTATTTCAACTAAATTGATCCATCCAAAACGAACTTTGTACTTTGCTATGAAGTTCCACCAGGAATGAGTTTTCATGCAAAAACTGTCTATTTCAACTAACTTTGTCCATCCAAAACGAACTTTGTACTTTGCTATGAAGTTCCACCAGGAATGAGTTTTCATGCAAAAACTGTCTATTTTAACTAAATTGATCCATCCAAAACGAACTTTGTACTTTGCTATGAAGTTCCACCAGGAATGAGTTTTCATGCAAGAACTGTCTATTTCAACTAAATTGGTGCATCCGAAACGAACTTTGTTCTTTGCTTTGAAGTTCCACCAGGAATGAATTTACATGCAAAAACTGTCTATTTCAACTAAATTGATCCATCCAAAACGAACTTTGTACTTTGCTATGAAGTTCCACCCGGAATGAGTTTTCATGCAAAAACTGTCTATTTCAACTAACTTTGTCCATCCAAAACGAACTTTGTACTTTGCTATGAAGTTCCACCAGGAATGAGTTTTTATGCAAAAACTGTCTATTTCAACTAACTTTGTCCATCCAAAACGAACTTTGTACTTTGCTTTGAAGTTCCACCAGGAAAGAGTTTTCATGCAAAAACTGTCTATTTCAACTAAATTGATCCATCCAAAACGAACTTTGTACTTTGCTATGAAGTTCCACCAGGAATGAGTTTTCATGCAAAAACTGTCTATTTCAACTAACTTTGTCCATCCAAAACGAACTTTGTTCTTTGCTATGAAGTTCCACCAGGAATGAGTTTTCATGCAAAAACTGTCTATTTCAACTAAATTGATCCATCCATAACGAACTTTGTACTTTGCTATGAAGTTCTACCAGGAATGAGTTTTTATGCAAAAACTGTCTATTTCAACTAACTTTGTCCATCCAAAACGAACTTTGTACTTTGCTATGAAGTTCCACTAGGAAAGAGTTTTCATGCAAAAACTGTCTATTTCAACTAAATTGATCCATCCAAAACGAACTTTGTACTTTGCTATGAAGTTCCACCAGGAATGAGTTTTCATGCAAAAACTGTCTATTTCAACTAACTTTGTCCATCCAAAACGAACTTTGTTCTTTGCTATGAAGTTCCACCAGGAATGAGTTTTCATGCAAAAACTGTCTATTTCAACTAAATTCGTCCATCCGATACGAACTTTGTACTTTGCTATGAAGTTCCACCAGGAATGAGTTTTCATGCAAAAACTGTCTATTTCAACTAAATTGATCCATCCAAAACGAACTTTGTACTTTGCTATGAAGTTCCACCAGGAATGAGTTTTCATGCAAAAACTGTCTATTTCAACTAAATTCGTCCATCCGATACGAACTTTGTACTTTGCTATGAAGTTCCACCAGGAATGAGTTTTCATGCAAGAACTGTCTATTTCAACTAAATTGGTGCATCCGATACGAACTTTGTTCTTTGCTTTGAAGTTCCACCAGGAATGAGTTTACATGCAAAAACTGTCTATTTCAACTAACTTTGTCCATCCAAAACGAACTTTGTACTTTGCTATGAAGTTCTACCAGGAATGAGTTTTCATGCAAGAACTGTCTATTTCAACTAACTTTGTCCATCCAAAACGAACTTTGTACTTTGCTATGAAGTTCCACCAGGAATGAGTTTTCATACAAAAACTGTCTATTTCAACTAAATTGATCCATCCAAAACGAACTTTGTACTTTGCTATGAAGTTCCACCAGGAATGAGTTTTCATGCAAAAACTGTCTATTTCAACTAACTTTGTCCATCCAAAACGAACTTTGTTCTTTGCTATGAAGTTCCACCAGGAATGAGTTTTCATGCAAAAACTGTCTATTTCAACTAACTTTGTCCATCCAAAACGAACTTTGTTCTTTGCTATGAAGTTCCACCAGGAATGAGTTTTCATGCATAAACTGTCTATTTCAACTAAATTCGTCCATCCGATACGAACTTTGTACTTTGCTATGAAGTTCCACCAGGAATGAGTTTTCATGCAAAAACTGTCTATTTCAACTAAATTGATCCATCCAAATGAACTTTGTTCTTTGCTATGAAGTTCCACCAGGAATGAGTTTTCATGCAAAAACTGTCTATGTCAACTAATTTTGTCCATCCAAAACGAACTTTGTACTTTGCTATGAAATTCCACCAGGAATGAGTTTTTATGCAAAAACTGTCTATTTCAACTAAATTGATCCATCCAAAACGAACTTTGTACTTTGCTATGAAGTTCCACCAGGAATGAGTTTTCATGCAAAAACTGTCTATTTCAACTAAATTGATCCATCCAAAACGAACTTTGTACTTTGCTATGAAGTTCTACCAGGAATGAGTTTTTATGCAAAAACTGTCTATTTCAACTAAATTCGTCCATCCGATACGAACTTTGTACTTTGCTATGAAGTTCCACCAGGAATGAGTTTTCATGCAAAAACTGTCTATTTCAACTAATTTTGTCCATCCAAAACGAACTTTGTACTTTGCTATGAAGTTCCACCAGGAATGAGTTTTCATGCAAAAACTGTCTATTTCAACTAAATTCGTCCATCCGATACGAACTTTGTACTTTGCTATGAAGTTCCACCAGGAATGAGTTTTCATGCAAAAACTGTCTATTTCAACTAACTTTGTCCATCCAAAACGAACTTTGTACTTTGCTATGAAGTTCCACCAGGAATGAGTTTTTATGCAAAAACTGTCTATTTCAACTAACTTTGTCCATCCAAAACGAACTTTGTTCTTTGCTATGAAGTTCCACCAGGAATGAGTTTTCATGCAAAAACTGTCTATTTCAACTAAATTGATCCATCCAAAACGAACTTTGTTCTTTGCTATGAAGTTCCACCAGGAATGAGTTTTCATGCAAAAACTGTCTATTTCAACTAAATTCGTCCATCCGATACGAACTTTGTACTTTGCTATGAAGTTCCACCAGGAATGAGTTTTCATGCAAGAACTGTCTATTTCAACTAACTTTGTCCATCCAAAACGAACTTTGTACTTTGCTATGAAGTTCCACCAGGAATGAGTTTTCATGCAAAAACTGTCTATTTCAACTAATTTTGTCCATCCAAAACGAACTTTGTACTTTGCTATGAAGTTCCACCAGGAATGAGTTTTCATGCAAAAACTGTCTATTTCAACTAAATTCGTCCATCCGATACGAACTTTGTACTTTGCTATGAAGTTCCACCAGGAATGAGTTTTCATGCAAAAACTGTCTATTTCAACTAACTTTGTCCATCCAAAACGAACTTTGTACTTTGCTATGAAGTTCCACCAGGAATGAGTTTTTATGCAAAAACTGTCTATTTCAACTAACTTTGTCCATCCGAAACGAACTTTGTTCTTTGCTATGAAGTTCCACCAGGAATGAGTTTTCATGCAAAAACTGTCTATTTCAACTAAATTGATCCATCCAAAACGAACTTTGTTCTTTGCTATGAAGTTCCACCAGGAATGAGTTTTCATGCAAAAACTGTCTATTTCAACTAAATTCGTCCATCCGATACGAACTTTGTACTTTGCTATGAAGTTCCACCAGGAATGAGTTTTCATGCAAAAACTGTCTATTTCAACTAACTTTGTCCATCCAAAACGAACTTTGTTCTTTGCTATGAAGTTCCACCAGGAATGAGTTTTCATGCAAAAACTGTCTATTTCAACTAAATTGATCCATCCAAAACGAACTTTGTACTTTGCTATGAAGTTCCACCAGGAATGAGTTTTCATGCAAGAACTGTCTATTTCAACTAACTTTGTCCATCCAAAACGAACTTTGTACTTTGCTATGAAGTTCCACCAGGAATGAGTTTTTATGCAAAAACTGTCTATTTCAACTAACTTTGTCCATCCAAAACGAACTTTGTACTTTGCTATGAAGTTCCACCAGGAATGAGTTTTCATGCAAAAACTGTCTATTTCAACTAACTTTGTCCATCCAAAACGAACTTTGTACTTTGCTATGAAGTTCCACCAGGAATGTGTTTTCATGCAAAAACTGTCTATTTCAACTAACTTTGTCCATCCAAAACGAACTTTGTACTTTGCTATGAAGTTCCACCAGGAATGAGTTTTCATGCAAAAACTGTCTATTTCAACTAAATTCGTCCATCCGATACGAACTTTGTACTTTGCTATGAAGTTCCACCAGGAATGAGTTTTCATGCAAGAACTGTCTATTTCAACTAACTTTGTCCATCCAAAACGAACTTTGTACTTTGCTATGAAGTTCCACAAGGAATGAGTTTTTATGCAAAAACTGTCTATTTCAACTAACTTTGTCCATCCAAAACGAACTTTGTACTTTGCTATGAAGTTCCACCAGGAATGAGTTTTCATGCAAAAACTGTCTATTTCAACTAACTTTGTCCATCCAAAACGAACTTTGTTCTTTGCTATGAAGTTCCACCAGGAATGAGTTTTCATGCAAAAACTGTCTATTTCAACTAAATTCGTCCATCCGATACGAACTTTGTACTTTGCTATGAAGTTCCACCAGGAATGAGTTTTCATGCAAGAACTGTCTATTTCAACTAAATTGGTGCATCCGATACGAACTTTGTACTTTGCTATGAAGTTCCACCAGGAATGAGTTTTCATGCAAAAACTGTCTATTTCAACTAACTTTGTCCATCCAAAACGAACTTTGTTCTTTGCTATGAAGTTCCACCAGGAATGAGTTTTCATGCAAAAACTGTCTATTTCAACTAACTTTGTCCATCCAAAACGAACTTTGTACTTTGCTATGAAGTTCCACCAGGAATGAGTTTTTATGCAAAAACTGTCTATTTCAACTAACTTTGTCCATCCAAAACGAACTTTGTACTTTGCTATGAAGTTCCACCAGGAATGAGTTTTTATGCAAAAACTGTCTATTTCAACTAACTTTGTCCATCCAAAACGAACTTTGTACTTTGCTATGAAGTTCCACCAGGAAAGAGTTTTCATGCAAAAACTGTCTATTTCAACTAAATTGATCCATCCAAAACGAACTTTGTACTTTGCTATGAAGTTCCACCAGGAATGAGTTTTTATGCAAAAACTGTCTATTTCAACTAATTTTGTCCATCCAAAACGAACTTTGTACTTTGCTATGAAGTTCCACCAGGAATGAGTTATCATGCAAAAACTGTCTATTTCAACTAAATTCGTCCATCCGATACGAACTTTGTACTTTGCTATGAAGTTCCACCAGGAATGAGTTTTCATGCAAAAACTGTCTATTTCAACTAACTTTGTCCATCCAAAACGAACTTTGTACTTTGCTATGAAGTTCCACCAGGAATGAGTTTTTATGCAAAAACTGTCTATTTCAACTAACTTTGTCCATCCAAAACGAACTTTGTTCTTTGCTATGAAGTTCCACCAGGAATGAGTTTTCATGCAAAAACTGTCTATTTCAACTAAATTGATCCATCCAAAACGAACTTTGTTCTTTGCTATGAAGTTCCACCAGGAATGAGTTTTCATGCAAAAACTGTCTATTTCAACTAAATTCGTCCATCCGATACGAACTTTGTACTTTGCTATGAAGTTCCACCAGGAATGAGTTTTCATGCAAGAACTGTCTATTTCAACTAACTTTGTCCATCCAAAACGAACTTTGTACTTTGCTATGAAGTTCCACCAGGAATGAGTTTTTATGCAAAAACTGTCTATTTCAACTAACTTTGTCCATCCAAAACGAACTTTGTACTTTGCTATGAAGTTCCACCAGGAAAGAGTTTTCATGCAAAAACTGTCTATTTCAACTAAATTGATCCATCCAAAACGAACTTTGTACTTTGCTATGAAGTTCCACCAGGAATGAGTTTTTATGCAAAAACTGTCTATTTCAACTAAATTGATCCATCCAAAACGAACTTTGTACTTTGCTATGAAGTTCCACCAGGAATGAGTTTTTATGCAAAAACTGTCTATTTCAACTAACTTTGTCCATCCAAAACGAACTTTGTACTTTGCTATGAAGTTCCACCAGGAATGAGTTTTCATACAAAAACTGTCTATTTCAACTAAATTGATCCATCCAAAACGAACTTTGTACTTTGCTATGAAGTTCCACCAGGAATGAGTTTTCATGCAAAAACTGTCTATTTCAACTAACTTTGTCCATCCAAAACGAACTTTGTTCTTTGCTATGAAGTTCCACCAGGAATGAGTTTTCATGCAAAAACTGTCTATTTTAACTAAATTCGTCCATCCGATACGAACTTTGTACTTTGCTATGAAGTTCCACCAGGAATGAGTTTTCATGCAAAAACTGTCTATTTCAACTAACTTTGTCCATCCAAAACGAACTTTGTACTTTGCTATGAAGTTCCACCAGGAATGAGTTTTTATGCAAAAACTGTCTATTTCAACTAACTTTGTCCATCCAAAACGAACTTTGTACTTTGCTATGAAGTTCCACCAGGAATGAGTTTTCATGCAAAAACTGTCTATTTCAACTAAATTGATCCATCCAAAACGAACTTTGTACTTTGCTATGAAGTTCCACCAGGAATGAGTTTTCATGCAAAAACTGTCTATTTCAACTAACTTTGTCCATCCAAAACGAACTTTGTTCTTTGCTATGAAGTTCCACCAGGAATGAGTTTTCATGCAAAAACTGTCTATTTCAACTAACTTTGTCCATCCAAAACGAACTTTGTTCTTTGCTATGAAGTTCCACCAGGAATGAGTTTTCATGCATAAACTGTCTATTTCAACTAAATTCGTCCATCCGATACGAACTTTGTACTTTGCTATGAAGTTCCACCAGGAATGAGTTTTCATGCAAAAACTGTCTATTTCAACTAAATTGATCCATCCAAATGAACTTTGTTCTTTGCTATGAAGTTCCACCAGGAATGAGTTTTCATGCAAAAACTGTCTATGTCAACTAATTTTGTCCATCCAAAACGAACTTTTGTACTTTGCTATGAAGTTCCACCAGGAATGAGTTTTCATGCAAAAACTGTCTATTTCAACTAAATTGATCCATCCAAAACGAACTTTGTACTTTGCTATGAAGTTCCACCAGGAATGAGTTTTCATGCAAAAACTGTCTATTTCAACTAAATTGGTGCATCCGTTACGAACTTTGCACTTTGCTATGAAGTTCCACCAGGAATGAGTTTTCATGCAAAAACTGTCTATTTCAACTAATTTTGTCCATCCAAAACGAACTTTGTACTTTGCTATGAAGTTCCACCAGGAATGAGTTTTCATGCAAAAACTGTCTATTTCAACTAACTTTGTCCATCCAAAACGAACTTTGTACTTTGCTATGAAGTTCCACCAGGAATGAGTTTTCATGCAAAAACTGTCTATTTCAACTTAATTCGTCCATCCAAAACGAACTTTGTACTTTGCTATGAAGTTCCACCAGGAATGAGTTTTTATGCAAAAACTGTCTATTTCAACTAAATTGATCCATCCAAAACGAACTTTGTACTTTGCTATGAAGTTCCACCAGGAATGAGTTTTCATGCAAAAACTGTCTATTTCAACTAACTTTGTCCATCCAAAACGAACTTTGTACTTTGCTATGAAGTTCCACCAGGAATGAGTTTTCATGCAAAAACTGTCTATTTCAACTAAATTGATCCATCCAAAACGAACTTTGTACTTTGCTATGAAGTTCCACCAGGAATGAGTTTTCATGCAAAAACTGTCTATTTCAACTAACTTTGTCCATCCAAAACGAACTTTGTACTTTGCTATGAAGTTCCACCTGGAATGAGTTTTCATGCAAAAACTGTCTATTTCAACTAACTTTGTCCATCCAAAACGAACTTTGTACTTTGCTATGAAGTTCCACCAGGAATGAGTTTTCATGCAAAAACTGTCTATTTCAACTAAATTGATCCATCCAAAACGAACTTTGTACTTTGCTATGAAGTTCCACCAGGAATGAGTTTTCATGCAAAAACTGTCTATTTCTACTAAATTGATCCATCCAAAACGAACTTTGTACTTTGCTATGAAGTTCCACCAGGAATGAGTTTTCATGCAAGAACTGTCTATTTCAACTAAATTGATCCATCCGAAACGAACTTTGTACTTTGCTATGAAGTTCCACCAGGAATGAGTTTTTATGCAAAAACTGTCTATTTCAACTTAATTCGTCCATCCAAAACGAACTTTGTACTTTGCTATGAAGTTCCACCAGGAATGAGTTTTCATGCAAAAACTGTCTATTTCAACTAACTTTGTCCATCCAAAACGAACTTTGTACTTTGCTATGAAGTTCCACCTGGAATGAGTTTTCATGCAAAAACTGTCTATTTCAACTAACTTTGTCCATCCAAAACGAACTTTGTACTTTGCTATGAAGTTCCACCAGGAATGAGTTTTCATGCAAAAACTGTCTATTTCAACTAAATTGATCCATCCAAAACGAACTTTGTACTTTGCTATGAAGTTCCACCAGGAATGAGTTTTCATGCAAAAACTGTCTATTTCAACTAACTTTGTCCATCCAAAACGAACTTTGTACTTTGCTATGAAGTTCCACCAGGAATGAGTTTTCATGCAAAAACTGTCTATTTCAACTAAATTGATCCATCCAAAACGAACTTTGTACTTTGCTATGAAGTTCCACCAGGAATGAGTTTTTATGCAAAAACTGTCTATTTCAACTTAATTCGTCCATCCAAAACGAACTTTGTACTTTGCTATGAAGTTCCACCAGGAATGAGTTTTCATGCAAAAACTGTCTATTTCAACTAACTTTGTCCATCCAAAACGAACTTTGTACTTTGCTATGAAGTTCCACCAGGAATGAGTTTTCATGCAAAAACTGTCTATTTCAACTAAATTGATCCATCCAAAACGAACTTTGTACTTTGCTATGAAGTTCCACCAGGAATGAGTTTTCATGCAAAAACTGTCTATTTCAACTAAAATGATCCATCCAAAACGAACTTTGTACTTTGCTATGAAGTTCCACCAGGAATGAGTTTTCATGCAAAAACTGTCTATTTCAACTAACTTTGTCCATCCAAAACGAACTTTGTACTTTGCTATGAAGTTCCACCAGGAATGAGTTTTCATGCAAAAACTGTCTATTTCAACTAACTTTGTCCATCCAAAACGAACTTTGTACTTTGCTATGAAGTTCCACCAGGAATGAGTTTTCATGCAAAAACTGTCTATTTCTACTAAATTGATCCATCCAAAACGAACTTTGTACTTTGCTATGAAGTTCCACCAGGAATGAGTTTTCATGCAAGAACTGTCTATTTCAACTAAATTGATCCATCCGAAACGAACTTTGTACTTTGCTATGAAGTTCCACCAGGAATGAGTTTTTATGCAAAAACTGTCTATTTCAACTTAATTCGTCCATCCAAAACGAACTTTGTACTTTGCTATGAAGTTCCACTAGGAATGAGTTTTCATGCAAAAACTGTCTATTTCAACTAACTTTGTCCATCCAAAACGAACTTTGTACTTTGCTATGAAGTTCCACCAGGAATGAGTTTTCATGCAAAAACTGTCTATTTCAACTAAATTGATCCATCCAAAACGAACTTTGTACTTTGCTATGAAGTTCCACCAGGAATGAGTTTTCATGCAAAAACTGTCTATTTCAACTAACTTTGTCCATCCAAAACGAACTTTGTACTTTGCTATGAAGTTCCACCAGGAATGAGTTTTCATGCAAAAACTGTCTATTTCAACTAAATTGATCCATCCAAAACGAACTTTGTACTTTGCTATGAAGTTCCACCAGGAATGAGTTTTCATGCAAAAACTGTCTATTTCAACTAAATTCATCCATCCAAAACGAACTTTGTACTTTGCTATGAAATTCCACCAGGAATGAGTTTTCATGCAAAAACTGTCTATTTCAACTAACTTTGTCCATCCAAAACGAACTTTGTACTTTGCTATGAAGTTCCACCAGGAATGAGTTTTCATGCAAAAACTGTCTATTTCAACTAAATTGATCCATCCAAAACGAACTTTGTACTTTGCTATGAAGTTCCACCAGGAATGAGTTTTCATGCAAAAACTGTCTATTTCAACTAAATTGATCCATCCAAAACGAACTTTGTACTTTGCTATGAAGTTCCACCAGGAATGAGTTTTCATGCAAAAACTGTCTATTTCAACTAACTTTGTCCATCCAAAACGAACTTTGTACTTTGCTATGAAGTTCCACCAGGAATGAGTTTTCATGCAAAAACTGTCTATTTCAACTAACTTTGTCCATCCAAAACGAACTTTGTACTTTGCTATGAAGTTCCACCAGGAATGAGTTTTCATGCAAAAACTGTCTATTTCAACTTAATTCGTCCATCCAAAACGAACTTTGTACTTTGCTATGAAGTTCCACCAGGAATGAGTTTTCATGCAAAAACTGTCTACTTAAACTAACTTTGTCCATCCAAAACGAACTTTGTACTTTGCTATGAAGTTCCACCAGGAATGACTTTTCATGCAAAAACTGTCTATTTCAACTAACTTTGTCCATCCAAAACGAACTTTGTACTTTGCTATGAAGTTCCACCAGGAATGAGTTTTCATGCAAAAACTGTCTATTTCAACTAAATTGATCCATCCAAAACGAACTTTGTACTTTGCTATGAAGTTCCACCAGGAATGAGTTTTCATGCAAAAACTGTCTATTTCAACTAACTTTGTCCATCCAAAACGAACTTTGTACTTTGCTATGAAGTTCCACCAGGAATGAGTTTTCATGCAAAAACTGTCTATTTCAACTAACTTTGTCCATCCAAAACGAACTTTGTACTTTGCTATGAAGTTCCACCAGGAATGAGTTTTCATGCAAAAACTGTCTATTTCAACTAACTTTGTCCATCCAAAACGAACTTTGTACTTTGCTATGAAGTTCCACCAGGAATGAGTTTTCATGCAAAAACTGTCTATTTCAACTAAATTGATCCATCCAAAACGAACTTTGTACTTTGCTATGAAGTTCCACCAGGAATGAGTTTTCATGCAAAAACTGTCTATTTCAACTTAATTCGTCCATCCAAAACGAACTTTGTACTTTGCTATGAAGTTCCACCAGGAATGAGTTTTCATGCAAAAACTGTCTATTTCAACTAACTTTGTCCATCCAAAACGAACTTTGTACTTTGCTATGAAGTTCCACCAGGAATGAGTTTTCATGCAAAAACTGTCTATTTCAACTAACTTTGTCCATCCAAAACGAACTTTGTACTTTGCTATGAAGTTCCACCAGGAATGAGTTTTCATGCAAAAACTGTCTATTTCAACTTAATTCGTCCATCCAAAACGAACTTTGTACTTTGCTATGAAGTTCCACCAGGAATGAGTTTTCATGCAAAAACTGTCTACTTAAACTAACTTTGTCCATCCAAAACGAACTTTGTACTTTGCTATGAAGTTCCACCAGGAATGACTTTTCATGCAAAAACTGTCTATTTCAACTAACTTTGTCCATCCAAAACGAACTTTGTACTTTGCTATGAAGTTCCACCAGGAATGAGTTTTCATGCAAAAACTGTCTATTTCAACTAAATTGATCCATCCAAAACGAACTTTGTACTTTGCTATGAAGTTCCACCAGGAATGAGTTTTCATGCAAAAACTGTCTATTTCAACTAACTTTGTCCATCCAAAACGAACTTTGTACTTTGCTATGAAGTTCCACCAGGAATGAGTTTTCATGCAAAAACTGTCTATTTCAACTAACTTTGTCCATCCAAAACGAACTTTGTACTTTGCTATGAAGTTCCACCAGGAATGAGTTTTCATGCAAAAACTGTCTATTTCAACTAAATTGATCCATCCAAAACGAACTTTGTACTTTGCTATGAAGTTCCACCAGGAATGAGTTTTCATGCAAAAACTGTCTTTTTCAACTAACTTTGTCCATCCAAAACGAACTTTGTACTTTGCTATGAAGTTCCACCAGGAATGACTTTTCATGCAAAAACTGTCTATTTCAACTAACTTTGTCCATCCAAAACGAACTTTGTACTTTGCTATGAAGTTCCACCAGGAATGAGTTTTCATGCAAAAACTGTCTATTTCAACTAACTTTGTCCATCCAAAACGAACTTTGTACTTTGCTATGAAGTTCCACCAGGAATGAGTTTTCATGCAAAAACTGTCTATTTCAACTAAATTGATCCATCCAAAACGAACTTTGTACTTTGCTATGAAGTTCCACCAGGAATGAGTTTTCATGCAAAAACTGTCTTTTTCAACTAAATTGGTGCATCCGTTACGAACTTTGTACTTTGCTATGAAGTTCCACCAGGAATGAGTTTTCATGCAAAAACTGTCTATTTCAACTAACTTTGTCCATCCAAAACGAACTTTGTACTTTGCTATGAAGTTCCACCAGGAATGAGTTTTCATGCAAAAACTGTCTATTTCAACTAACTTTGTCCATCCAAAACGAACTTTGTACTTTGCTATGAAGTTCCACCAGGAATGAGTTTTCATGCAAAAACTGTCTATTTCAACTTAATTCGTCCATCCAAAACGAACTTTGTACTTTGCTATGAAGTTCCACCAGGAATGAGTTTTTATGCAAAAACTGTCTATTTCAACTAAATTGATCCATCCAAAACGAACTTTGTACTTTGCTATGAAGTTCCACCAGGAATGAGTTTTCATGCAAAAACTGTCTATTTCAACTAACTTTGTCCATCCAAAACGAACTTTGTACTTTGCTATGAAGTTCCACCAGGAATGAGTTTTCATGCAAAAACTGTCTATTTCAACTAACTTTGTCCATCCAAAACGAACTTTGTACTTTGCTATGAAGTTCCACCAGGAATAAGTTTTCATGCAAAAACTGTCTATTTCAACTAAATTGATCCATCCAAAACGAACTTTGTACTTTGCTATGAAGTTCCACCAGGAATGAGTTTTTATGCAAAAACTGTCTATTTCAACTTAATTCGTCCATCCAAAACGAACTTTGTACTTTGCTATGAAGTTCCACCAGGAATGAGTTTTCATGCAAAAACTGTCTATTTCAACTAACTTTGTCCATCCAAAACGAACTTTGTACTTTGCTATGAAGTTCCACCAGGAATGAGTTTTCATGCAAAAACTGTCTTTTTCAACTAACTTTGTCCATCCAAAACGAACTTTGTACTTTGCTATGAAGTTCCACCAGGAATGAGTTTTCATGCAAAAACTGTCTATTTCAACTAAATTGATCCATCCAAAACGAACTTTGTACTTTGCTATGAAGTTCCACCAGGAATGAGTTTTCATGCAAAAACTGTCTATTTCAACTAACTTTGTCCATCCAAAACGAACTTTGTACTTTGCTATGAAGTTCCACCAGGAATGAGTTTTCATGCAAAAACTGTCTATTTCAACTAACTTTGTCCATCCAAAACGAACTTTGTACTTTGCTATGAAGTTCCACCAGGAATGAGTTTTCATGCAAAAACTGTCTATTTCAACTAAATTGATCCATCCAAAACGAACTTTGTACTTTGCTATGAAGTTCCACCAGGAATGAGTTTTCATGCAAAAACTGTCTATTTCAACTAACTTTGTCCATCCAAAACGAACTTTGTACTTTGCTATGAAGTTCCACCAGGAATGAGTTTTCATGCAAAAACTGTCTATTTCAACTAACTTTGTCCATCCAAAACGAACTTTGTACTTTGCTATGAAGTTCCACCAGGAATGAGTTGTCATGCAAAAACTGTCTATTTCAACTAAATTGATCCATCCAAAACGAACTTTGTACTTTGCTATGAAGTTCCACCAGGAATGACTTTTCATGCAAAAACTGTCTATTTCAACTAAATTGATCCATCCAAAACGAACTTTGTACTTTGCTATGAAGTTCCACCAGGAATGAGTTTTCATGCAAAAACTGTCTATTTCAACTAACTTTGTCCATCCAAAACGAACTTTGTACTTTGCTATGAAGTTCCACCAGGAATGAGTTTTCATGCAAAAACTGTCTACTTCAACTAACTTTGTCCATCCAAAACGAACTTTGTACTTTGCTATGAAGTTCCACCAGGAATGAGTTTTCATGCAAAAACTGTCTATTTCAACTAACTTTGTCCATCCAAAACGAACTTTGTACTTTGCTATGAAGTTCCACCAGGAATGAGTTTTCATGCAAAAACTGTCTATTTCAACTAACTTTGTCCATCCAAAACGAACTTTGTACTTTGCTATGAAGTTCCACCAGGAATGAGTTTTCATGCAAAAACTGTCTATTTCAACTAACTTTGTCCATCCAAAACGAACTTTGTACTTTGCTATGAAGTTCCACCAGGAATGAGTTTTCATGCAAAAACTGTCTATTTCAACTAAATTGATCCATCCAAAACGAACTTTGTACTTTGCTATGAAGTTCCACCAGGAATGAGTTTTCATGCAAAAACTGTCTATTTCAACTTAATTCGTCCATCCAAAACGAACTTTGTACTTTGCTATGAAGTTCCACCAGGAATGAGTTTTCATGCAAAAACTGTCTATTTCAACTAAATTGATCCATCCAAAACGAACTTTGTACTTTGCTATGAAGTTCCACCAGGAATGAGTTTTCATGCAAAAACTGTCTATTTCAACTAACTTTGTCCATCCAAAACGAACTTTGTACTTTGCTATGAAGTTCCACCAGGAATGAGTTTTCATGCAAAAACTGTCTATTTCAACTAAATTGATCCATCCAAAACGAACTTTGTACTTTGCTATGAAGTTCCACCAGGAATGAGTTTTCATGCAAAAACTGTCTACTTCAACTAACTTTGTCCATCCAAAACGAACTTTGTACTTTGCTATGAAGTTCCACCAGGAATGAGTTTTCATGCAAAAACTGTCTATTTCAACTAACTTTGTCCATCCAAAACGAACTTTGTACTTTGCTATGAAGTTCCACCAGGAATGAGTTTTCATGCAAAAACTGTCTATTTCAACTAACTTTGTCCATCCAAAACGAACTTTGTACTTTGCTATGAAGTTCCACCAGGAATGAGTTTTCATGCAAAAACTGTCTATTTCAACTAACTTTGTCCATCCAAAACGAACTTTGTACTTTGCTATGAAGTTCCACCAGGAATGAGTTTTCATGCAAAAACTGTCTATTTCAACTAAATTGATCCATCCAAAACGAACTTTGTACTTTGCTATGAAGTTCCACCAGGAATGAGTTTTCATGCAAAAACTGTCTATTTCAACTTAATTCGTCCATCCAAAACGAACTTTGTACTTTGCTATGAAGTTCCACCAGGAATGAGTTTTCATGCAAAAACTGTCTATTTCAACTAAATTGATCCATCCAAAACGAACTTTGTACTTTGCTATGAAGTTCCACCAGGAATGAGTTTTCATGCAAAAACTGTCTATTTCAACTAACTTTGTCCATCCAAAACGAACTTTGTACTTTGCTATGAAGTTCCACCAGGAATGAGTTTTCATACAAAAACTGTCTATTTCAACTAAATTGATCCATCCAAAACGAACTTTGTACTTTGCTATGAAGTTCCACCAGGAATGAGTTTTCATGCAAAAACTGTCTATTTCAACTAACTTTGTCCATCCAAAACGAACTTTGTACTTTGCTATGAAGTTCCACCAGGAATGAGTTTTCATACAAAAACTGTCTATTTCAACTAAATTGATCCATCCAAAACGAACTTTGTACTTTGCTATGAAGTTCCACCAGGAATGAGTTTTCATGCAAAAACTGTCTATTTCAACTAACTTTTTCCATCCAAAACGAACTTTGTACTTTGCTATGAAGTTCCACCAGGAATGAGTTTTCATACAAAAACTGTCTATTTCAACTAAATTGATCCATCCAAAACGAACTTTGTACTTTGCTATGAAGTTTCACCAGGAATGAGTTTTCATGCAAAAACTGTCTATTTCAACTAACTTTTTCCATCCAAAACGAACTTTGTACTTTGCTATGAAGTTCCACCAGGAATGAGTTTTCATACAAAAACTGTCTATTTCAACTAAATTGATCCATCCAAAACGAACTTTGTACTTTGCTATGAAGTTCCACCAGGAATGGGTTTTCATGCAAAAACTGTCTATTTCAACTAACTTTGTCCATCCAAAACGAACTTTGTACTTTGCTATGAAGTTCCACCAGGAATGAGTTTTCATGCAAAAACTGTCTATTTCAACTAACTTTGTCCATCCAAAACGAACTTTGTACTTTGCTATGAAGTTCCACCAGGAATGAGTTTTCATGTAAAAACTGTCTATTTCAACTAACTTTGTCCATCCAAAACGAACTTTGTACTTTGCTATGAAGTTCCACCAGGAATGAGTTTTCATGCAAAAACTGTCTATTTCAACTAAATTGATCCATCCAAAACGAACTTTGTACTTTGCTATGAAGTTCCACCAGGAATGAGTTTTCATGCAAAAACTGTCTATTTCAACTAACTTTGTCGATCCAAAACGAACTTTGTACTTTGCTATGAAGTTCCACCAGGAATGAGTTTTCATGCAAAAACTGTCTATTTCAACTAAATTGATCCATCCAAAACGAACTTTGTACTTTGCTATGAAGTTCCACCAGGAATGAGTTTTCATGCAAAAACTGTCTATTTCAACTTAATTCGTCCATCCAAAACGAACTTTGTACTTTGCTATGAAGTTCCACCAGGAATGAGTTTTCATGCAAAAACTGTCTATTTCAACTAACTTTGTCCATCCAAAACGAACTTTGTACTTTGCTATGAAGTTCCACCAGGAATGAGTTTTCATACAAAAACTGTCTATTTCAACTTAATTCGTCCATCCAAAACGAACTTTGTACTTTGCTATGAAGTTCCACCAGGAATGGGTTTTCATGCAAAAACTGTCTATTTCAACTTAATTCGTCCATCCAAAACGAACTTTGTACTTTGCTATGAAGTTCCACCAGGAATGAGTTTTCATGCAAAAACTGTCTATTTCAACTAAATTGATCCATCCAAAACGAACTTTGTACTTTGCTATGAAGTTCCACCAGGAATGAGTTTTTATGCAAAAACTGTCTATTTCAACTAAATTGATCCATCCAAAACGAACTTTGTACTTTGCTATGAAGTTCCACCAGGAATGAGTTTTCATGCAAAAACTGTCTATTTCAACTAACTTTGTCCATCCAAAACGAACTTTGTACTTTGCTATGAAGTTCCACCAGGAATGAGTTTTTATGCAAAAACTGTCTATTTCAACTAAATTGATCCATCCAAAACGAACTTTGTACTTTGCTATGAAGTTCCACCAGGAATGAGTTTTCATGCAAAAACTGTCTATTTCAACTTAATTCGTCCATCCGATTCGAACTTTGTACTTTGCTATGAAGTTCCACCAGGAATGAGTTTTCATACAAAAACTGTCTATTTCAACTAAATTGATCCATCCAAAACGAACTTTGTACTTTGCTATGAAGTTCCACCAGGAATGGGTTTTCATGCAAAAACTGTCTATTTCAACTTAATTCGTCCATCCAAAACGAACTTTGTACTTTGCTATGAAGTTCCACCAGGAATGAGTTTTCATGCAAAAACTGTCTATTTCAACTAAATTGATCCATCCAAAACGAACTTTGTACTTTGCTATGAAGTTCCACCAGGAATGAGTTTTCATGCAAAAACTGTCTATTTCAACTTAATTCGTCCATCCGATTCGAACTTTGTACTTTGCTATGAAGTTCCACCAGGAATGAGTTTTCATACAAAAACTGTCTATTTCAACTAAATTGATCCATCCAAAACGAACTTTGTACTTTGCTATGAAGTTCCACCAGGAATGGGTTTTCATGCAAAAACTGTCTATTTCAACTTAATTCGTCCATCCAAAACGAACTTTGTACTTTGCTATGAAGTTCCACCAGGAATGAGTTTTCATGCAAAAACTGTCTATTTCAACTAAATTGATCCATCCAAAACGAACTTTGTACTTTGCTATGAAGTTCCACCAGGAATGGGTTTTCATGCAAAAACTGTCTATTTCAACTAACTTTATCCATCCAAAACGAACTTTGTACTTTGCTATGAAGTTCCACCAGGAATGAGTTTTCATGCAAAAACTGTCTATTTCAACTAACTTTTTCCATCCAAAACGAACTTTGTACTTTGCTATGAAGTTCCACCAGGAATGAGTTTTCATGCAAAAACTGTCTATTTCAACTAAATTGATCCATCCAAAACGAACTTTGTACTTTGCTATGAAGTTCCACCAGGAATGGGTTTTCATGCAAAAACTGTCTATTTCAACTAACTTTGTCCATCCAAAACGAACTTTGTACTTTGCTATGAAGTTCCACCAGGAATGAGTTTTCATGCAAAAACTGTCTATTTCAACTAAATTGATCCATCCAAAACGAACTTTGTACTTTGCTATGAAGTTCCACCAGGAATGGGTTTTCATGCAAAAACTGTCTATTTCAACTAACTTTGTCCATCCAAAACGAACTTTGTACTTTGCTATGAAGTTCCACCAGGAATGAGTTTTCATGCAAAAACTGTCTATTTCAACTAACTTTGTCCATCCAAAACGAACTTTGTACTTTGCTATGAAGTTCCACCAGGAATGAGTTTTCATGCAAAAACTGTCTATTTCAACTAACTTTGTCCATCCAAAACGAACTTTGTACTTTGCTATGAAGTTCCACCAGGAATGAGTTTTCATGCAAAAACTGTCTATTTCAACTAACTTTGTCCATCCAAAACGAACTTTGTACTTTGCTATGAAGTTCCACCAGGAATGAGTTTTCATGCAAAAACTGTCTATTTCAACTAAATTGATCCATCCGATACGAACTTTGTACTTTGCTATGAAGTTCCACCAGGAATGAGTTTTCATGCAAAAACTGTCTATTTCAACTAAATTGATCCATCCAAAACGAACTTTGTTCTTTGCTATGAAGTTCCACCAGGAATGAGTTTTCATGCAAAAACTGTCTATTTCAACTAAATTCGTCCATCCGATACGAACTTTGTACTTTGCTATGAAGTTCCACCAGGAATGAGTTTTCATGCAAAAACTGTCTATTTCAACTAAATTGATCCATCCAAAACGAACTTTGTTCTTTGCTATGAAGTTCCACCAGGAATGAGTTTTCATGCAAAAACTGTCTATTTCAACTAAATTCGTCCATCCGATACGAACTTTGTACTTTGCTATGAAGTTCCACCAGGAATGAGTTTTCATGCAAAAACTGTCTATTTCAACTAACTTTGTCTATCCAAAACGAACTTTGTACTTTGCTATGAAGTTCCACCAGCAATGAGTTTTCATGCAAAAACTGTCTATTTCAACTAAATTCATCCATCCAAAACGAACTTTGTACTTTGCTATGAAGTTCCACCAGCAATGAGTTTTCATGCAAAAACTGTCTATTTCAACTAAATTGATCCATCCAAAACGAACTTTGTACTTTGCTATGAAGTTCCACCAGGAATGAGTTTTCATGCAAAAACTGTCTATTTCAACTAACTTTGTCCATCCAAAACGAACTTTGTACTTTGCTATGAAGTTCCACCAGGAATGAGTTTTCATGCAAAAACTGTCTATTTCAACTAAATTGATCCATCCAAAACGAACTTTGTTCTTTGCTATGAAGTTCCACCAGGAATGAGTTTTCATGCAAAAACTGTCTATTTCAACTAAATTGATCCATCCAAAACGAACTTTGTACTTTGCTATGAAGTTCCACCAGGAATGAGTTTTCATGCAAAAACTGTCTATTTCAACTAACTTTGTCCATCCAAAACGAACTTTGTACTTTGCTATGAAGTTCCACCAGGAATGAGTTTTCATGCAAAAACTGTCTATTTCAACTAACTTTGTCCATCCAAAACGAACTTTGTACTTTGCTATGAAGTTCCACCAGGAATGAGTTTTCATGCAAAAACTGTCTATTTCAACTAACTTTGTCCATCCAAAACGAACTTTGTACTTTGCTATGAAGTTCCACCAGGAATGAGTTTTCATGCAAAAACTGTCTATTTCAACTAACTTTGTCCATCCAAAACGAACTTTGTACTTTGCTATGAAGTTCCACCAGGAATGAGTTTTCATGCAAAAACTGTCTATTTCAACTAAATTGATCCATCCAAAACGAACTTTGTACTTTGCTATGAAGTTCCACCAGGAATGAGTTTTCATGCAAAAACTGTCTATTTCAACTAACTTTGTCCATCCAAAACGAACTTTGTACTTTGCTATGAAGTTCCACCAGCAATGAGTTTTCATGCAAAAACTGTCTATTTCAACTAAATTGATCCATCCAAAACGAACTTTGTTCTTTGCTATGAAGTTCCACCAGGAATGAGTTTTCATGCAAAAACTGTCTATTTCAACTAAATTGATCCATCCAAAACGAACTTTGTTCTTTGCTATGAAGTTCCACCAGGAATGAGTTTTCATGCAAAAACTGTCTATTTCAACTAAATTGATCCATCCAAAACGAACTTTGTACTTTGCTATGAAGTTCCACCAGGAATGAGTTTTCATGCAAAAACTGTCTTTTTCAACTAACTTTGTCCATCCAAAACGAACTTTGTACTTTGCTACGAAGTTCCACCAGGAATGAGTTTTCATGCAAAAACTGTCTATTTCAACTAAATTGATCCATCCAAAACGAACTTTGTACTTTGCTATGAAGTTCCACCAGGAATGAGTTTTCATGCAAGAACTGTCTATTTCAACTAAATTCATCCATCCAAAACGAACTTTGTACTTTGCTATGAAGTTCCACCAGCAATGAGTTTTCATGCAAAAACTGTCTATTTCAACTAAATTGATCCATCCAAAACGAACTTTGTACTTTGCTATGAAGTTCCACCAGGAATGAGTTTTCATGCAAAAACTGTCTATTTCAACTAACTTTGTCCATCCAAAACGAACTTTGTACTTTGCTATGAAGTTCCACCAGGAATGAGTTTTCATGCAAAAACTGTCTATTTCAACTAATTTTGTCCATCCAAAACGAACTTTGTACTTTGCTATGAAGTTCCACCAGGAATGAGTTTTCATGCAAAAACTGTCTATTTCAACTAACTTTGTCCATCCAAAACGAACTTTGTACTTTGCTATGAAGTTCCACCAGGAATGAGTTTTTATGCAAAAACTGTCTATTTCAACTAACTTTGTCCATCCAAAACGAACTTTGTACTTTGCTATGAAGTTCCACCAGGAAAGAGTTTTCATGCAAAAACTGTCTATTTCAACTAAATTGATCCATCCAAAACGAACTTTGTACTTTGCTATGAAGTTCCACCAGGAATGAGTTTTCATGCAAAAACTGTCTATTTCAACTAACTTTGTCCATCCAAAACGAACTTTGTTCTTTGCTATGAAGTTCCACCAGGAATGAGTTTTCATGCAAGAACTGTCTATTTCAACTAACTTTGTCCATCCAAAACGAACTTTGTACTTTGCTATGAAGTTCCACCAGGAATGAGTTTTCATGCAAAAACTGTCTATTTCAAGTAATTTTGTCCATCCAAAACGAACTTTGTACTTTGCTATGAAGTTCCACCAGGAATGAGTTTTTATGCAAAAACTGTCTATTTCAACTTAATTCGTCCATCCGATACGAACTTTGTACTTTGCTATGAAGTTCCACCAGGAATGAGTTTTCATGCAAAAACTGTCTATTTCAACTAACTTTGTCCATCCAAAACGAACTTTGTACTTTGCTATGAAGTTCCACCAGGAATGAGTTTTTATGCAAAAACTGTCTATTTCAACTAACTTTGTCCATCCAAAACGAACTTTGTACTTTGCTATGAAGTTCCACCAGGAAAGAGTTTTCATGCAAAAACTGTCTATTTCAACTAAATTGATCCATCCAAAACGAACTTTGTACTTTGCTATGAAGTTCCACCAGGAATGAGTTTTCATGCAAAAACTGTCTATTTCAACTAACTTTGTCCATCCAAAACGAACTTTGTTCTTTGCTATGAAGTTCCACCAGGAATGAGTTTTCATGCAAAAACTGTCTATTTCAACTAACTTTGTCCATCCAAAACGAACTTTGTACTTTGCTATGAAGTTCCACCAGGAATGAGTTTTCATGCAAAAACTGTCTATTTCAACTAACTTTGTCCATCCAAAACGAACTTTGTTCTTTGCTATGAAGTTCCACCAGGAATGAGTTTTCATGCAAAAACTGTCTATTTCAACTTAATTCGTCCATCCGATACGAACTTTGTACTTTGCTATGAAGTTCCACCAGGAATGAGTTTTCATGCAAAAACTGTCTATTTCAACTAACTTTGTCCATCCAAAACGAACTTTGTACTTTGCTATGAAGTTCCACCAGGAATGAGTTTTTATGCAAAAACTGTCTATTTCAACTAACTTTGTCCATCCAAAACGAACTTTGTACTTTGCTATGAAGTTCCACCAGGAAAGAGTTTTCATGCAAAAACTGTCTATTTCAACTAAATTGATCCATCCAAAACGAACTTTGTACTTTGCTATGAAGTTCCACCAGGAATGAGTTTTCATGCAAAAACTGTCTATTTCAACTAACTTTGTCCATCCAAAACGAACTTTGTTCTTTGCTATGAAGTTCCACCAGGAATGAGTTTTCATGCAAAAACTGTCTATTTCAACTAACTTTGTCCATCCAAAACGAACTTTGTTCTTTGCTATGAAGTTCCACCAGGAATGAGTTTTCATGCAAAAACTGTCTATTTCAACTAATTTTGTCCATCCAAAACGAACTTTGTACTTTGCTATGAAGTTCCACCAGGAATGAGTTTTTATGCAAAAACTGTCTATTTCAACTAAATTGATCCATCCAAAACGAACTTTGTACTTTGCTATGAAGTTCCACCAGGAATGAGTTTTCATGCAAAAACTGTCTATTTCAACTAAATTGATCCATCCAAAACGAACTTTGTACTTTGCTATGAAGTTCCACCAGGAATGAGTTTTCATGCAAAAACTGTCTATTTCAACTAACTTTGTCCATCCAAAACGAACTTTGTACTTTGCTATGAAGTTCCACCAGGAATGAGTTTTCATGCAAAAACTGTCTATTTCAACTAAATTGATCCATCCAAAACGAACTTTGTACTTTGCTATGAAGTTCCACCAGGAATGAGTTTTCATGCAAAAACTGTCTATTTCAACTAACTTTGTCCATCCAAAACGAACTTTGTACTTTGCTATGAAGTTCCACCAGGAATGAGTTTTCATGCAAAAACTGTCTATTTCAACTAACTTTGTCCATCCAAAACGAACTTTGTTCTTTGCTATGAAGTTCCACCAGGAATGAGTTTTCATGCAAAAACTGTCTAATTCAACTTAATTCGTCCATCCGATACGAACTTTGTACTTTGCTATGAAGTTCCACCAGGAATGAGTTTTCATGCAAAAACTGTCTATTTCAACTAAATTGATCCATCCAAAACGAACTTTGTACTTTGCTATGAAGTTCCACCAGGAATGAGTTTTCATGCAAAAACTGTCTATTTCAACTAACTTTGTCCATCCAAAACGAACTTTGTACTTTGCTATGAAGTTCCACCAGGAATGAGTTTTCATGCAAAAACTGTCTATTTCAACTAACTTTGTCCATCCAAAACGAACTTTGTTCTTTGCTATGAAGTTCCACCAGGAATGAGTTTTCATGCAAAAACTGTCTAATTCAACTTAATTCGTCCATCCGATACGAACTTTGTATTTTGCTATGAAGTTCCACCAGGAATGAGTTTTCATGCAAAAACTGTCTATTTCAACTAACTTTGTCCATCCAAAACGAACTTTGTACTTTGCTATGAAGTTCCACCAGGAATGAGTTTTTATGCAAAAACTGTCTATTTCAACTAAATTGATCCATCCAAAACGAACTTTGTACTTTGCTATGAAGTTCCACCAGGAATGAGTTTTCATGCAAAAACTGTCTATTTCAACTTAATTCGTCCATCCAAAACGAACTTTGTACTTTGCTATGAAGTTCCACCAGGAATGAGTTTTCATGCAAAAACTGTCTATTTCAACTAACTTTGTCCATCCAAAACGAACTTTGTTCTTTGCTATGAAGTTCCACCAGGAATGAGTTTTCATGCAAAAACTGTCTATTTCAACTAATTTTGTCCATCCAAAACGAACTTTGTACTTTGCTATGAAGTTCCACCAGGAATGAGTTTTTATGCAAAAACTGTCTATTTCAACTAAATTGATCCATCCAAAACGAACTTTGTACTTTGCTATGAAGTTCCACCAGGAATGAGTTTTCATGCAAAAACTGTCTATTTCAACTAAATTGATCCATCCAAAACGAACTTTGTACTTTGCTATGAAGTTCCACCAGGAATGAGTTTTCATGCAAAAACTGTCTATTTCAACTAACTTTGTCCATCCAAAACGAACTTTGTACTTTGCTATGAAGTTCCACCAGGAATGAGTTTTCATGCAAAAACTGTCTATTTCAACTAAATTGATCCATCCAAAACGAACTTTGTACTTTGCTATGAAGTTCCACCAGGAATGAGTTTTTATGCAAAAACTGTCTATTTCAACTAACTTTGTCCATCCAAAACGAACTTTGTTCTTTGCTATGAAGTTCCACCAGGAATGAGTTTTCATGCAAAAACTGTCTATTTCAACTAACTTTGTCCATCCAAAACGAACTTTGTACTTTGCTATGAAGTTCCACCAGGAATGAGTTTTCATGCAAAAACTGTCTATTTCAACTAACTTTGTCCATCCAAAACGAACTTTGTTCTTTGCTATGAAGTTCCACCAGGAATGAGTTTTCATGCAAAAACTGTCTAATTCAACTTAATTCGTCCATCCGATACGAACTTTGTACTTTGCTATGAAGTTCCACCAGGAATGAGTTTTCATGCAAAAACTGTCTATTTCAACTTAATTCGTCCATCCGATACGAACTTTGTACTTTGCTATGAAGTTCCACCAGGAATGAGTTTTCATGCAAAAACTGTCTAATTCAACTTAATTCGTCCATCCGATACGAACTTTGTACTTTGCTATGAAGTTCCACCAGGAATGAGTTTTCATGCAAAAACTGTCTATTTCAACTAAATTGATCCATCCAAAACGAACTTTGTACTTTGCTATGAAGTTCCACCAGGAATGAGTTTTCATGCAAAAACTGTCTATTTCAACTAACTTTGTCCATCCAAAACGAACTTTGTACTTTGCTATGAAGTTCCACCAGGAATGAGTTTTCATGCAAAAACTGTCTATTTCAACTAAATTGATCCATCCAAAACGAACTTTGTACTTTGCTATGAAGTTCCACCAGGAATGAGTTTTCATGCAAAAACTGTCTATTTCAACTAACTTTGTCCATCCAAAACGAACTTTGTTCTTTGCTATGAAGTTCCACCAGGAATGAGTTTTCATGCAAAAACTGTCTAATTCAACTTAATTCGTCCATCCGATACGAACTTTGTACTTTGCTATGAAGTTCCACCAGGAATGAGTTTTCATGCAAAAACTGTCTATTTCAACTAAATTGATCCATCCAAAACGAACTTTGTACTTTGCTATGAAGTTCCACCAGGAATGAGTTTTCATGCAAAAACTGTCTATTTCAACTAACTTTGTCCATCCAAAACGAACTTTGTACTTTGCTATGAAGTTCCACCAGGAATGAGTTTTCATGCAAAAACTGTCTATTTCAACTAACTTTGTCCATCCAAAACGAACTTTGTTCTTTGCTATGAAGTTCCACCAGGAATGAGTTTTCATGCAAAAACTGTCTAATTCAACTTAATTCGTCCATCCGATACGAACTTTGTACTTTGCTATGAAGTTCCACCAGGAATGAGTTTTCATGCAAAAACTGTCTATTTCAACTAAATTGATCCATCCAAAACGAACTTTGTACTTTGCTATGAAGTTCCACCAGGAATGAGTTTTCATGCAAAAACTGTCTATTTCAACTAAATTGATCCATCCAAAACGAACTTTGTACTTTGCTATGAAGTTCCACCAGGAATGAGTTTTCATGCAAAAACTGTCTATTTCAACTAACTTTGTCCATCCAAAACGAACTTTGTTCTTTGCTATGAAGTTCCACCAGGAATGAGTTTTCATGCAAAAACTGTCTAATTCAACTTAATTCGTCCATCCGATACGAACTTTGTACTTTGCTATGAAGTTCCACCAGGAATGAGTTTTCATGCAAAAACTGTCTATTTCAACTAAATTGATCCATCCAAAACGAACTTTGTACTTTGCTATGAAGTTCCACCAGGAATGAGTTTTCATGCAAAAACTGTCTATTTCAACTAACTTTGTCCATCCAAAACGAACTTTGTACTTTGCTATGAAGTTCCACCAGGAATGAGTTTTCATGCAAAAACTGTCTATTTCAACTAACTTTGTCCATCCAAAACGAACTTTGTACTTTGCTATGAAGTTCCACCAGGAATGAGTTTTTATGCAAAAACTGTCTATTTCAACTAAATTGATCCATCCAAAACGAACTTTGTACTTTGCTATGAAGTTCCACCAGGAATGAGTTTTCATACAAAAACTGTCTATTTCAACTTAATTCGTCCATCCAAAACGAACTTTGTACTTTGCTATGAAGTTCCACCAGGAATGAGTTTTCATGCAAAAACTGTCTATTTCAACTAACTTTGTCCATCCAAAACGAACTTTGTACTTTGCTATGAAGTTCCACCAGGAATGAGTTTTCATGCAAAAACTGTCTATTTCAACTAAATTGATCCATCCAAAACGAACTTTGTACTTTGCTATGAAGTTCCACCAGGAATGAGTTTTTATGCAAAAACTGTCTATTTCAACTAACTTTGTCCATCCAAAACGAACTTTGTTCTTTGCTATGAAGTTCCACCAGGAATGAGTTTTCATGCAAAAACTGTCTATTTCAACTAAATTGATCCATCCAAAACGAACTTTGTACTTTGCTATGAAGTTCCACCAGGAATGAGTTTTCATGCAAAAACTGTCTATTTCAACTAACTTTGTCCATCCAAAACGAACTTTGTTCTTTGCTATGAAGTTCCACCAGGAATGAGTTTTCATGCAAAAACTGTCTATTTCAACTTAATTCGTCCATCCGATACGAACTTTGTACTTTGCTATGAAGTTCCACCAGGAATGAGTTTTCATGCAAAAACTGTCTATTTCAACTAACTTTGTCCATCCAAAACGAACTTTGTACTTTGCTATGAAGTTCCACCAGCAATGAGTTTTCATGCAAAAACTGTCTATTTCAACTAAATTCATCCATCCAAAACGAACTTTGTACTTTGCTATGAAGTTCCACCAGGAATGAGTTTTCATGCAAAAACTGTCTATTTCAACTAACTTTGTCCATCCAAAACGAACTTTGTACTTTGCTATGAAGTTCCACCAGGAATGAGTTTTCATGCAAAAACTGTCTATTTCAACTTAATTCGTCCATCCGATACGAACTTTGTACTTTGCTATGAAGTTCCACCAGGAATGAGTTTTCATGCAAAAACTGTCTATTTCAACTAACTTTGTCCATCCAAAACGAACTTTGTACTTTGCTATGAAGTTCCACCAGGAATGAGTTTTCATGCAAAAACTGTCTATTTCAACTAAATTGATCCATCCAAAACGAACTTTGTACTTTGCTATGAAGTTCCACCAGGAATGAGTTTTCATGCAAAAACTGTCTATTTCAACTAACTTTGTCCATCCAAAACGAACTTTGTACTTTGCTATGAAGTTCCACCAGGAATGAGTTTTCATGCAAAAACTGTCTATTTCAACTAAATTGATCCATCCAAAACGAACTTTGTTCTTTGCTATGAAGTTCCACCAGGAATGAGTTTTCATGCAAAAACTGTCTATTTCAACTAATTTTGTCCATCCAAAACGAACTTTGTACTTTGCTATGAAGTTCCACCAGGAATGAGTTTTTATGCAAAAACTGTCTATTTCAACTAAATTGATCCATCCAAAACGAACTTTGTACTTTGCTATGAAGTTCCACCAGGAATGAGTTTTCATGCAAAAACTGTCTATTTCAACTAACTTTGTCCATCCAAAACGAACTTTGTTCTTTGCTATGAAGTTCCACCAGGAATGAGTTTTCATGCAAAAACTGTCTATTTCAACTAACTTTGTCCATCCAAAACGAACTTTGTACTTTGCTATGAAGTTCCACCAGGAATGAGTTTTCATGCAAAAACTGTCTATTTCAACTAACTTTGTCCATCCAAAACGAACTTTGTTCTTTGCTATGAAGTTCCACCAGGAATGAGTTTTCATGCAAAAACTGTCTATTTCAACTTAATTCGTCCATCCGATACGAACTTTGTACTTTGCTATGAAGTTCCACCAGGAATGAGTTTTCATGCAAAAACTGTCTATTTCAACTAACTTTGTCCATCCAAAACGAACTTTGTACTTTGCTATGAAGTTCCACCAGGAATGAGTTTTTATGCAAAAACTGTCTATTTCAACTAACTTTGTCCATCCAAAACGAACTTTGTACTTTGCTATGAAGTTCCACCAGGAATGAGTTTTCATGCAAAAACTGTCTATTTCAACTAACTTTGTCCATCCAAAACGAACTTTGTACTTTGCTATGAAGTTCCACCAGGAATGAGTTTTCATGCAAAAACTGTCTATTTCAACTAACTTTGTCCATCCAAAACGAACTTTGTTCTTTGCTATGAAGTTCCACCAGGAATGAGTTTTCATGCAAAAACTGTCTATTTCAACTAACTTTGTCCATCCAAAACGAACTTTGTTCTTTGCTATGAAGTTCCACCAGGAATGAGTTTTCATGCAAAAACTGTCTATTTCAACTAATTTTGTCCATCCAAAACGAACTTTGTACTTTGCTATGAAGTTCCACCAGGAATGAGTTTTTATGCAAAAACTGTCTATTTCAACTAAATTGATCCATCCAAAACGAACTTTGTACTTTGCTATGAAGTTCCACCAGGAATGAGTTTTCATGCAAAAACTGTCTATTTCAACTAAATTGATCCATCCAAAACGAACTTTGTACTTTGCTATGAAGTTCCACCAGGAATGAGTTTTCATGCAAAAACTGTCTATTTCAACTAAATTGATCCATCCAAAACGAACTTTGTACTTTGCTATGAAGTTCCACCAGGAATGAGTTTTCATGCAAGAACTGTCTATTTCAACTAACTTTGTCCATCCAAAACGAACTTTGTACTTTGCTATGAAGTTCCACCAGGAATGAGTTTTTATGCAAAAACTGTCTATTTCAACTAACTTTGTCCATCCAAAACGAACTTTGTTCTTTGCTATGAAGTTCCACCAGGAATGAGTTTTCATGCAAAAACTGTCTATTTCAACTAAATTGATCCATCCAAAACGAACTTTGTACTTTGCTATGAAGTTCCACCAGGAATGAGTTTTCATGCAAAAACTGTCTATTTCAACTAACTTTGTCCATCCAAAACGAACTTTGTTCTTTGCTATGAAGTTCCACCAGGAATGAGTTTTCATGCAAAAACTGTCTATTTCAACTTAATTCGTCCATCCGATACGAACTTTGTACTTTGCTATGAAGTTCCACCAGGAATGAGTTTTCATGCAAAAACTGTCTATTTCAACTAACTTTGTCCATCCAAAACGAACTTTGTACTTTGCTATAAAGTTCCACCAGCAATGAGTTTTCATGCAAAAACTGTCTATTTCAACTAAATTGATCCATCCAAAACGAACTTTGTACTTTGCTATGAAGTTCCACCAGCAATGAGTTTTCATGCAAAAACTGTCTATTTCAACTAAATTGATCCATCCAAAACGAACTTTGTACTTTGCTATGAAGTTCCACCAGGAATGAGTTTTCATGCAAAAACTGTCTATTTCAACTAACTTTGTCCATCCAAAACGAACTTTGTACTTTGCTATGAAGTTCCACCAGGAATGAGTTTTCATGCAAAAACTGTCTATTTCAACTAAATTCGTCCATCCGATACGAACTTTGTACTTTGCTATGAAGTTCCACCAGGAATGAGTTTTCATGCAAAAACTGTCTATTTCAACTAAATTGATCCATCCAAAACGAACTTTGTTCTTTGCTATGAAGTTCCACCAGGAATGAGTTTTCATGCAAAAACTGTCTATTTCAACTAATTTTGTCCATCCAAAACGAACTTTGTACTTTGCTATGAAGTTCCACCAGGAATGAGTTTTCATGCAAAAACTGTCTATTTCAACTAAATTGGTGCATCCGATACGAACTTTGTTCTTTGCTATGAAGTTCCACCAGGAATGAGTTTACATGCAAAAACTGTCTATTTCAACTAAATTGATCCATCCAAAACGAACTTTGTACTTTGCTATGAAGTTCCACCAGGAATGAGTTTTCATGCAAAAACTGTCTATTTCAACTAAATTCGTCCATCCGATACGAACTTTGTACTTTGCTATGAAGTTCTACCAGGAATGAGTTTTTATGCAAAAACTGTCTATTTCAACTAAATTGATCCATCCAAAACGAACTTTGTACTTTGCTATGAAGTTCCACCAGGAATGAGTTTTCATGCAAAAACTGTCTATTTCAACTAAATTGATCCATCCAAAACGAACTTTGTACTTGGCTATGAAGTTCCACCAGGAATGAGTTTTCATGCAAAAACTGTCTATTTCAACTAAATTGGTGCATCCGATACGAACTTTGTTCTTTGCTATGAAGTTCCACCAGGAATGAGTTTACATGCAAAAACTGTCTATTTCAACTAAATTGATCCATCCAAAACGAACTTTGTACTTTGCTATGAAGTTCCACCAGGAATGAGTTTTCATGCAAAAACTGTCTATTTCAACTAAATTGATCCATCCAAAACGAACTTTGTACTTTGCTATGAAGTTCCACCAGGAATGAGTTTTCATGCAAAAACTGTCTATTTCAACTAAATTGATCCATCCAAAACGAACTTTGTTCTTTGCTATGAAGTTCCACCAGGAATGAGTTTTCATGCAAAAACTGTCTATTTCAACTAATTTTGTCCATCCAAAACGAACTTTGTACTTTGCTATGAAGTTCCACCAGGAATGAGTTTTTATGCAAAAACTGTCTATTTCAACTAAATTGATCCATCCAAAACGAACTTTGTACTTTGCTATGAAGTTCCACCAGGAATGAGTTTTCATGCAAAAACTGTCTATTTCAACTAAATTGATCCATCCAAAACGAACTTTGTACTTTGCTATGAAGTTCCACCAGGAATGAGTTTTCATGCAAGAACTGTCTATTTCAACTAACTTTGTCCATCCATAACGAACTTTGTACTTTGCTATGAAGTTCCACCAGGAATGAGTTTTCATGCAAAAACTGTCTATTTCAACTAACTTTGTCCATCCAAAACGAACTTTGTACTTTGCTACGAAGTTCCACCAGGAATGAGTTTTCATGCAAAAACTGTCTATTTCAACTAAATTGATCCATCCAAAACGAACTTTGTACTTTGCTATGAAGTTCCACCAGGAATGAGTTTTCATGCAAAAACTGTCTATTTCAACTAAATTGATCCATCCAAAACGAACTTTGTACTTTGCTATGAAGTTCCACCAGGAATGAGTTTTCATGCAAAAACTGTCTATTTCAACTAAATTGATCCATCCAAAACGAACTTTGTTCTTTGCTATGAAGTTCCACCAGGAATGAGTTTTCATGCAAAAACTGTCTATTTCAACTTAATTCGTCCATCCGATACGAACTTTGTACTTTGCTATGAAGTTCCACCAGGAATGAGTTTTCATGCAAAAACTGTCTATTTAAACTAACTTTGTCCATCCAAAACGAACTTTGTTCTTTGCTATGAAGTTCCACCAGGAATGAGTTTTCATGCAAAAACTGTCTATTTCAACTAAATTGATCCATCCAAAACGAACTTTGCACTTTGCTATGAAGTTCCACCAGGAATGAGTTTTCATGCAAAAACTGTCTATTTCAACTAACTTTGTCCATCCAAAACGAACTTTGTTCTTTGCTATGAAGTTCCACCAGGAATGAGTTTTCATGCAAAAACTGTCTATTTCAACTAAATTCGTCCATCCGATACGAACTTTGTACTTTGCTATGAAGTTCCACCAGGAATGAGTTTTCATGCAAAAACTGTCTATTTCAACTAACTTTGTCCATCCAAAACGAACTTTGTACTTTGCTATGAAGTTCCACCAGCAATTAGTTTTCATGCAAAAACTGTCTATTTCAACTAAATTCATCCATCCAAAACGAACTTTGTACTTTGCTATGAAGTTCCACCAGCAATGAGTTTTCATGCAAAAACTGTCTATTTCAACTAAATTGATCCATCCAAAACGAACTTTGTTCTTTGCTATGAAGTTCCACCAGGAATGAGTTTTCATGCAAAAACTGTCTATTTCAACTAACTTTGTCCATCCAAAACGAACTTTGTACTTTGCTATGAAGTTCCACCAGGAATGAGTTTTCATGCAAAAACTGTCTATTTTAACTAAATTGATCCATCCAAAACGAACTTTGTACTTTGCTATGAAGTTCCACCAGGAATGAGTTTTCATGCAAAAACTGTCTATTTCAACTAAATTGATCCATCCAAAACGAACTTTGTTCTTTGCTATGAAGTTCCACCAGGAATGAGTTTTCATGCAAAAACTGTCTATTTCAACTTAATTCGTCCATCCGATACGAACTTTGTACTTTGCTATGAAGTTCTACCAGGAATGAGTTTTCATGCAAGAACTGTCTATTTCAACTAACTTTGTCCATCCAAAACGAACTTTGTACTTTGCTATGAAGTTCCACCAGGAATGAGTTTTCATGCAAAAACTGTCTATTTCAACTAACTTTGTCCATCCAAAACGAACTTTGTACTTTGCTATGAAGTTCCACCAGGAATGAGTTTTCATGCAAAAACTGTCTATTTCAACTAAATTGATCCATCCAAAACGAACTTTGTACTTTGCTATGAAGTTCCACCAGGAATGAGTTTTCATGCAAAAACTGTCTATTTTAACTAAATTGATCCATCCAAAACGAACTTTGTACTTTGCTATGAAGTTCCACCAGGAATGAGTTTTCATGCAAAAACTGTCTATTTCAACTAACTTTGTAGATCCAAAACGAACTTTGTACTTTGCTATTAAGTTCCACCAGGAATGAGTTTTCATGCAAAAACTGTCTATTTCAACTAACTTTGTCCATCCAAAACGAACTTTGTACTTTGCTATGAAGTTCCACCAGGAATGAGTTTTCATGCAAAAACTGTCTATTTTAACTAAATTGATCCATCCAAAACGAACTTTGTACTTTGCTATGAAGTTCCACCAGGAATGAGTTTTCATGCAAGAACTGTCTATTTCAACTAAATTGGTGCATCCGATACGAACTTTGTACTTTGCTATGAAGTTCCACCAGGAATGAGTTTTCATGCAAGAACTGTCTATTTCAACTAAATTGGTGCATCCGATACGAACTTTGTACTTTGCTATGAAGTTCCACCAGGAATGAGTTTACATGCAAAAACTGTCTATTTCAACTAAATTGATCCATCCAAAACGAACTTTGTACTTTGCTATGAAGTTCCACCAGGAATGAGTTTTCATGCAAGAACTGTCTATTTCAACTAAATTGGTGCATCCGATACGAACTTTGTTCTTTGCTATGAAGTTCCACCAGGAATGAGTTTTCATGCAAAAACTGTCTATTTCAACTAACTTTGTCCATCCAAAACGAACTTTGTACTTTGCTATGAAGTTTCACCAGGAATGAGTTTTCATGCAAAAACTGTCGATTTCAACTTAATTCGTCCATCCGATACGAACTTTGTACTTTGCTATGAAGTTCTACCAGGAATGAGTTTTCATGCAAGAACTGTCTATTTCAACTAACTTTGTCCATCCAAAACGAACTTTGTACTTTGCTATGAAGTTCCACCAGGAATGAGTTTTCATGCAAAAACTGTCTATTTCAACTAACTTTGTCCATCCAAAACGAACTTTGTACTTTGCTATGAAGTTCCACCAGGAATGAGTTTTCATGCAAAAACTGTCTATTTCAACTAAATTGATCCATCCAAAACGAACTTTGTACTTTGCTATGAAGTTCCACCAGGAATGAGTTTTCATGCAAAAACTGTCTATTTTAACTAAATTGATCCATCCAAAACGAACTTTGTACTTTGCTATGAAGTTCCACCAGGAATGAGTTTTCATGCAAAAACTGTCTATTTCAACTAACTTTGTCCATCCAAAACGAACTTTGTACTTTGCTATGAAGTTCCACCAGGAATGAGTTTTCATGCAAAAACTGTCTATTTCAACTAACTTTGTCCATCCAAAACGAACTTTGTACTTTGCTATGAAGTTCCACCAGGAATGAGTTTTCATGCAAAAACTGTCTATTTTAACTAAATTGATCCATCCAAAACGAACTTTGTACTTTGCTATGAAGTTCCACCAGGAATGAGTTTTCATGCAAGAACTGTCTATTTCAACTAACTTTGTCCATCCAAAACGAACTTTGTACTTTGCTATGAAGTTCCACCAGGAATGAGTTTTCATGCAAAAACTGTCTATTTCAACTAACTTTGTCCTTCCAAAACGAACTTTGTACTTTGCTATGAAGTTCCACCAGGAATGAGTTTTCATGCAAAAACTGTCTATTTCAACTAACTTTGTCCATCCAAAACGAACTTTGTACTTTGCTATAAAGTTCCACCAGGAATGAGTTTTCATGCAAAAACTGTCTATTTCAACTAAATTGATCCATCCAAAACGAACTTTGTACTTTGCTATGAAGTTCCACCAGGAATGAGTTTTCATACAAAAACTGTCTATTTCAACTAACTTTGTCCATCCAAAACGAACTTTGTACTTTGCTATGAAGTTCCACCAGGAATGAGTTTTCATGCAAAAACTGTCTATTTCAACTAACTTTGTCCATCCAAAACGAACTTTGTACTTTGCTATGAAGTTCCACCAGGAATGAGTTTTCATGCAAAAACTGTCTATTTCAACTAAATTGATCCATCCAAAACGAACTTTGTTCTTTGCTATGAAGTTCCACCAGGAATGAGTTTTCATGCAAAAACTGTCTATTTCAACTTAATTCGTCCATCCGATACGAACTTTGTACTTTGCTATGAAGTTCTACCAGGAATGAGTTTTCATGCAAGAACTGTCTATTTCAACTAAATTGATCCATCCAAAACGAACTTTGTACTTTGCTATGAAGTTCCACCAGGAATGAGTTTTCATGCAAAAACTGTCTATTTCAACTAAATTGATCCATCCAAAACGAACTTTGTACTTTGCTATGAAGTTCCACCAGGAATGAGTTTTCATGCAAAAACTGTCTATTTCAACTAACTTTGTCCATCCAAAACGAACTTTGTACTTTGCTATGAAGTTCCACCAGGAATGAGTTTTCATGCAAAAACTGTCTATTTTAACTAAATTGATCCATCCAAAACGAACTTTGTACTTTGCTATGAAGTTCCACCAGGAATGAGTTTTCATGCAAGAACTGTCTATTTCAACTAAATTGATCCATCCAAAACGAACTTTGTTCTTTGCTATGAAGTTCCACCAGGAATGAGTTTTCATGCAAAAACTGTCTATTTCAACTTAATTCGTTCATCCGATACGAACTTTGTACTTTGCTATGAAGTTCTACCAGGAATGAGTTTTCATGCAAAAACTGTCTATTTCAACTAAATTGATCCATCCAAAACGAACTTTGTTCTTTGCTATGAAGTTCCACCAGGAATGAGTTTTCATGCAAAAACTGTCTATTTCAACTAACTTTGTCCATCCAAAACGAACTTTGTACTTTGCTATGAAGTTCCACCAGGAATGAGCTTTCATGCAAAAACTGTCTATTTCAACTAAATTGATCCATCCAAAACGAACTTTGTTCTTTGCTATGAAGTTCCACCAGGAATGAGTTTTCATGCAAAAACTGTCTATTTCAACTAACTTTGTCCATCCAAAACGAACTTTGTACTTTGCTATGAAGTTCCACCAGGAATGAGTTTTCATGCAAAAACTGTCTATTTCAACTAACTTTGTCCATCCAAAACGAACTTTGTACTTTGCTATGAAGTTCCACCAGGAATGAGTTTTCATGCAAAAACTGTTTATTTCAACTTAATTCGTCCATCCAAAACGAACTTTGTACTTTGCTATGAAGTTCCACCAGGAATGAGTTTTCATCCAAAAACTGTCTATTTCAACTAAATTGATCCATCCAAAACGAACTTTGTACTTTGCTATGAAGTTCCACCAGGAATGAGTTTTCATGCAAAAACTGTCTATTTCAACTAACTTTGTCCATCCAAAACGAACTTTGTACTTTGCTATGAAGTTCCACCAGGAATGAGTTTTCATGCAAAAACTGTCTATTTCAACTAAATTGATCGATCCAAAACGAACTTTGTTCTTTGCTATGAAGTTCCACCAGGAATGAGTTTTCATGCAAAAACTGTCTATTTCAACTAACTTTGTCCATCCAAAACGAACTTTGTACTTTGCTATGAAGTTCCACCAGGAATGAGTTTTCATGCAAAAACTGTCTATTTCAACTAACTTTGTCCATCCAAAACGAACTTTGTACTTTGCTATGAAGTTCCACCAGGAATGAGTTTTCATGCAAAAACTGTCTATTTCAACTTAATTCGTCCATCCAAAACGAACTTTGTACTTTGCTATGAAGTTCCACCAGGAATGAGTTTTCATGCAAAAACTGTCTATTTCAACTAAATTGATCCATCCAAAACGAACTTTGTACTTTGCTATGAAGTTCCACCAGGAATGAGTTTTCATGCAAAAACTGTCTATTTCAACTAAATTGATCCATCCAAAACGAACTTTGTTCTTTGCTATGAAGTTCCACCAGGAATGAGTTTTCATGCAAAAACTGTCTATTTCAACTAACTTTGTACATCCAAAACGAACTTTGTACTTTGCTATGAAGTTCCACCAGGAATGAGTTTTCATGCAAAAACTGTCTATTTCAACTAAATTGATCCATCCAAAACGAACTTTGTTCTTTGCTATGAAGTTCCACCAGGAATGAGTTTTCATGCAAAAACTGTCTATTTCAACTAACTTTGTCCATTAAAAACGAACTTTGTACTTTGCTATGAAGTTCCACCAGGAATGAGTTTTCATGCAAAAACTGTCTATTTCAACTAACTTTGTCCATCCAAAACGAACTTTGTACTTTGCTATGAAGTTCCACCAGGAATGAGTTTTCATGCAAAAACTGTCTATTTCAACTTAATTCGTCCATCCAAAACGAACTTTGTACTTTGCTATGAAGTTCCACCAGGAATGAGTTTTCATGCAAAAACTGTCTATTTCAACTAAATTGATCCATCCAAAACGAACTTTGTACTTTGCTATGAAGTTCCACCAGGAATGAGTTTTCATGCAAAAACTGTCTATTTCAACTAACTTTGTCCATCCAAAACGAACTTTGTACTTTGCTATGAAGTTCCACCAGGAATGAGTTTTCATGCAAAAACTGTCTATTTCAACTAAATTGATCCATCCAAAACGAACTTTGTTCTTTGCTATGAAGTTCCACCAGGAATGAGTTTTCATGCAAAAACTGTCTATTTCAACTAACTTTGTCCATCCAAAACGAACTTTGTACTTTGCTATGAAGTTCCACCAGGAATGAGTTTTCATGCAAAAACTGTCTATTTTAACTAAATTGATCCATCCAAAACGAACTTTGTACTTTGCTATGAAGTTCCACCAGGAATGAGTTTTCATGCAAAAACTGTCTATTTCAACTAAATTGATCCATCCAAAACGAACTTTGTTCTTTGCTATGAAGTTCCACCAGGAATGAGTTTTCATGCAAAAACTGTGAATTTCAACTTAATTCGTCCATCCGATACGAACTTTGTACTTTGCTATGAAGTTCTACCAGGAATGAGTTTTCATGCAAGAACTGTCTATTTCAACTAACTTTGTCCATCCAAAACGAACTTTGTACTTTGCTATGAAGTTCCACCAGGAATGAGTTTTCATGCAAAAACTGTCTATTTCAACTAAATTGATCCATCCAAAACGAACTTTGTTCTTTGCTATGAAGTTCTACCAGGAATGAGTTTTCATGCAAAAACTGTCTATTTCAACTTAATTCGTCCATCCAAAACGAACTTTGTACTTTGCTATGAAGTTCCACCAGGAATGAGTTTTCATGCAAAAACTGTCTATTTCAACTAATTTTGTCCATCCAAAACGAACTTTGTACTTTGCTATGAAGTTCCACCAGGAATGAGTTTTCATGCAAAAACTGTCTATTTCAACTAAATTGATCCATCCAAAACGAACTTTGTTCTTTGCTATGAAGTTCTACCAGGAATGAGTTTTCATGCAAGAACTGTCTATTTCAACTTAATTCGTCCATCCGATACGAACTTTGTACTTTGCTATGAAGTTCTACCAGGAATGAGTTTTCATGCAAGAACTGTCTATTTCAACTAACTTTGTCCATCCAAAACGAACTTTGTACTTTGCTATGAAGTTCCACCAGGAATGAGTTTTTATGCAAAAACTGTCTATTTCAACTAAATTGATCCATCCAAAACCAACTTTGTACTTTGCTATGAAGTTCCACCAGGAATGAGTTTTCATGCAAAAACTGTCTATTTCAACTAAATTGATCCATCCAAAACGAACTTTGTACTTGGCTATGAAGTTCCACCAGGAATGAGTTTTCTTGCAAAAACTGTCTATTTCAACTAAATTCATCCATCCAAAACGAACTTTGTACTTTGCTATGAAGTTCCACCAGGAATGAGTTTTCATGCAAAAACTGTCTATTTCAACTAACTTTGTCCATCCAAAACGAACTTTGTACTTTGCTATGAAGTTCCACCAGGAATGAGTTTTCATGCAAAAACTGTCTATTTCAACTAACTTTGTCCATCCAAAACGAACTTTGTACTTTGCTATGAAGTTCCACCAGGAATGAGTTTTCATGCAAAAACTGTCTATTTCAACTAAATTGATCCATCCAAAACGAACTTTGTACTTGGCTATGAAGTTCCACCAGGAATGAGTTTTCATGCAAAAACTGTCTATTTCAACTAAATTCATCCATCCAAAACGAACTTTGTACTTTGCTATGAAGTTCCACCAGGAATGAGTTTTCATGCAAAAACTGTCTATTTCAACTAAATTGATCCATCCAAAGCGAACTTTGTACTTTGCTATGAAGTTCCACCAGGAATGAGTTTTCATGCAAAAACTGTTTATTTCAACTAAATTGATCCATCCAAAGCGAACTTTGTACTTTGCTATGAAGTTCCACCAGGAATGAGTTTTCATACAAAAATTGTCTATTTCAACTAAATTGATCCATCCAAAACAAACTTTGTACTTTGCTATGAAGTTCCACCAGGAATGAGTTTTCATACAAAAACTGTCTATTTCAACTAACTTTGTCCATCCAAAACGAACTTTGTACTTTGCTATGAAGTTCCACCAGGAATGAGTTTTCATGCAAAAACTGTCTATTTCAACTAACTTTGTCCATCCAAAACGAACTTTGTACTTTGCTATGAAGTTCCACCAGGAATGAGTTTTCATGCAAAAACTGTCTATTTCAACTAACTTTGTCCATCCAAAACGAACTTTGTACTTTGCTATGAAGTTCTACCGGGAATGAGTTTTCATGCAAAAACTGTCTATTTCAACTAAATTGATCCATCCAAAACGAACTTTGTACTTTGCTATGAAGTTCCACCAGGAATGAGTTTTCATGCAAAAACTGTCTATTTCAACTAACTTTGTCCATCCAAAACGAACTTTGTACTTTGCTATGAAGTTCCACCAGGAATGAGTTTTTATGCAAAAACTGTCTATTTCAACTAACTTTGTCCATCCAAAACGAACTTTGTACTTTGCTATGAAGTTCCACCAGGAATGAGTTTTCATGCAAAAACTGTCTATTTCAACTAACTTTGTCCATCTAAAACGAACTTTGTACTTTGCTATGAAGTTCTACCAGGAATGAGTTTTCATGCAAGAACTGTCTATTTCAACTAACTTTGTCCATCCAAAACGAACTTTGTACTTTGCTATGAAGTTCCACCAGGAATGAGTTTTTATGCAAAAACTGTCTATTTCAACTAACTTTGTCCATCCAAAACGAACTTTGTACTTTGCTATGAAGTTCCACCAGGAATGAGTTTTCATGCAAGAACTGTCTATTTCAACTAACTTTGTCCATCCAAAACGAACTTTGTACTTTGCTATGAAGTTCCACCAGGAATGAGTTTTTATGCAAAAACTGTCTATTTCAACTAACTTTGTCCATCCAAAACGAACTTTGTACTTTGCTATGAAGTTCTACCGGGAATGAGTTTTCATGCAAAAACTGTCTATTTCAACTAAATTGATCCATCCAAAACGAACTTTGTACTTTGCTATGAAGTTCCACCAGGAATGAGTTTTTATGCAAAAACTGTCTATTTCAACTAACTTTGTCCATCCAAAACGAACTTTGTACTTTGCTATGAAGTTCCACCAGGAATGAGTTTTTATGCAAAAACTGTCTATTTCAACTAACTTTGTCCATCCAAAACGAACTTTGTACTTTGCTATGAAGTTCCACCAGGAATGAGTTTTTATGCAAAAACTGTCTATTTCAACTAACTTTGTCCATCCAAAACGAACTTTGTACTTTGCTATGAAGTTCTACCAGGAATGAGTTTTCATGCAAGAACTGTCTATTTCAACTAAATTGATCCATCCAAAACGAACTTTGTACTTTGCTATGAAGTTCCACCAGGAATGAGTTTTCATGCAAAAACTGTCTATTTCAACTTAATTCGTGCATCCAAAACGAACTTTGTACTTTGCTATGAAGTTCCACCAGGAATGAGTTTTCATGCAAGAACTGTCTATTTCAACTAAATTGATCCATCCAAAACGAACTTTGTACTTTGCTATGAAGTTCCACCAGGAATGAGTTTTTATGCAAAAACTGTTTATTTCAACTTAATTGATCCATCCAAAGCGAACTTTGTACTTTGCTATGAAGTTCTACCAGGAATGAGTTTTCATGCAAGAACTGTCTATTTCAACTAAATTGATCCATCCAAAACGAACTTTGTACTTTGCTATGAAGTTCCACCAGGAATGAGTTTTCATGCAAAAACTGTCTATTTCAACTTAATTTGTCCATCCAAAACGAACTTTGTACTTTGCTATGAAGTTCCACCAGGAATGAGTTTTCATGCAAAAACTGTCTATTTCAACTAACTTTGTCCATCCAAAACGAACTTTGTACTTTGCTATGAAGTTCCACCAGGAATGAGTTTTCATGCAAAAACTGTCTATTTCAACTAACTTTGTCCATCCAAAACGAACTTTGTACTTTGCTATGAAGTTCCACCAGGAATGAGTTTTCATGCATAAACTGTCTATTTCAACTAAATTGATCCATCCAAAACGAACTTTGTACTTTGCTATGAAGTTCTACCAGGAATGAGTTTTCATGCAAAAACTGTCTATTTCAACTAACTTTGTCCATCCAAAACGAACTTTGTACTTTGCTATGAAGTTCCACCAGGAATGAGTTTTCATGCATAAACTGTCTATTTCAACTAAATTGATCCATCCAAAACGAACTTTGTACTTTGCTATGAAGTTCCACCAGGAATGAGTTTTCATGCATAAACTGTCTATTTCAACTAAATTGATCCATCCAAAACGAACTTTGTACTTTGCTATGAAGTTCCACCAGGAATGAGTTTTCATGCAAAAACTGTCTATTTCAACTAACTTTGTCCATCCAAAACGAACTTTGTACTTTGCTATGAAGTTCCACCAGGAATGAGTTTTCATGCAAAAACTGTCTATTTCAACTAACTTTGTCCATCCAAAACGAACTTTGTACTTTGCTATGAAGTTCCACCAGGAATGAGTTTTCATGCAAAAACTGTCTATTTCAACTAAATTGATCCATCCAAAACGAACTTTGTACTTTGCTATGAAGTTCCACCAGGAATGAGTTTTCATGCAAAAATTATCTATTTCAACTAACTTTGTCCATCCAAAACGAACTTTGTACTTTGCTATGAAGTTCCACCAGGAATGAGTTTTCATGCAAAAACTGTCTATTTCAACTTAATTTGTCCATCCAAAACGAACTTTGTACTTTGCTATGAAGTTCCACCAGGAATGAGTTTTCATGCAAAAACTGTCTATTTCAACTAACTTTGTCCATCCAAAACGAACTTTGTACTTTGCTATGAAGTTCCACCAGGAATGAGTTTTTATGCAAAAACTGTCTATTTCAACTTAATTCGTCCATCCAAAACGAACTTTGTACTTTGCTATGAAGTTCCACCAGGAATGAGTTTTCATGCAAAAACTGTCTATTTCAACTAACTTTGTAAATCCAAAACGAACTTTGTACTTTGCTATGAAGTTCCACCTGGAATGAGTTTTCATGCAAAAACTGTCTATTTCAACTAACTTTGTAAATCCAAAACGAACTTTGTACTTTGCTATGAAGTTCCACCTGGAATGAGTTTTCATGCAAAAACTGTCTATTTCAACTAACTTTGTAAATCCAAAACGAACTTTGTACTTTGCTATGAAGTTCCACCAGGAATGAGTTTTCATGCAAAAATTATCTATTTCAACTAACTTTGTCCATCCAAAACGAACTTTGTACTTTGCTATGAAGTTCCACCAGGAATGAGTTTTCATGCAAAAACTGTCTATTTCAACTAACTTTGTCCATCCAAAACGAACTTTGTACTTTGCTATGAAGTTCCACCAGGAATGCGTTTTCATGCAAAAACTGTCTATTTCAACTAACTTTGTCCATCCAAAACGAACTTTGTACTTTGCTATGAAGTTCCACCAGGAATGAGTTTTCATGCAAAAACTGTCTATTTCAACTAACTTTGTCCATCCAAAACGAACTTTGTACTTTGCTATGAAGTTCCACCAGGAATGAGTTGTCATGCAAAAACTGTCTATTTCAACTAACTTTGTCCATCCAAAACGAACTTTGTACTTTGCTATGAAGTTCCACCAGGAATGAGTTTTCATGCAAAAATTATCTATTTCAACTAACTTTGTCCATCCAAAACGAACTTTGTACTTTGCTATGAAGTTCCACCAGGAATGAGTTTTCATGCAAAAACTGTCTATTTCAACTTAATTTGTCCATCCAAAACGAACTTTGTACTTTGCTATGAAGTTCCACCTGGAATGAGTTTTCATGCAAAAACTGTCTATTTCAACTAACTTTGTCCATCCAAAACGAACTTTGTACTTTGCTATGAAGTTCCACCAGGAATGAGTTTTCATGCAAAAACTGTCTATTTCAACTAACTTTGTCCATCCAAAACGAACTTTGTACTTTGCTATGAAGTTCCACCAGGAATGAGTTTTCATGCAAAAACTGTCTATTTCAACTAACTTTGTCCATCCAAAACGAACTTTGTACTTTGCTATGAAGTTCCACCAGGAATGAGTTTTCATGCAAAAATTATCTATTTCAACTAACTTTGTCCATCCAAAACGAACTTTGTACTTTGCTATGAAGTTCCACCAGGAATGAGTTTTCATGCAAAAACTGTCTATTTCAACTTAATTTGTCCATCCAAAACGAACTTTGTACTTTGCTATGAAGTTCCACCAGGAATGAGTTTTCATGCAAAAACTGTCTATTTCAACTAACTTTGTCCATCCAAAACGAACTTTGTACTTTGCTATGAAGTTCCACCAGGAATGAGTTTTCATGCAAAAACTGTCTATTTCAACTAACTTTGTCCATCCAAAACGAACTTTGTACTTTGCTATGAAGTTCCACCAGGAATGAGTTTTCATGCATAAACTGTCTATTTCAACTAAATTGATCCATCCAAAACGAACTTTGTACTTTGCTATGAAGTTCCACCAGGAATGAGTTTTCATGCAAAAACTGTCTATTTCAACTAACTTTGTCCATCCAAAACGAACTTTGTACTTTGCTATGAAGTTCCACCAGGAATGAGTTTTCATGCAAAAACTGTCTATTTCAACTAAATTGATCCATCCAAAACGAACTTTGTACTTTGCTATGAAGTTCCACCAGGAATGAGTTTTTATGCAAAAACTGTCTATTTCAACTAAATTGATCCATCCAAAACGAACTTTGTACTTTGCTATGAAGTTCCACCAGGAATGAGTTTTCATGCAAAAACTGTCTATTTCAACTAAATTCGTCCATCCGATACGAACTTTGTACTTTGCTATGAAGTTCCACCAGGAATGAGTTTTCATGCAAAAACTGTCTATTTCAACTAAATTGATCCATCCAAAACGAACTTTGTTCTTTGCTATGAAGTTCCACCAGGAATGAGTTTTCATGCAAAAACTGTCTATTTCAACTAACTTTGTCCATCCAAAACGAACTTTGTACTTTGCTATGAAGTTCCACCAGGAATGAGTTTTCATGCAAAAACTGTCTATTTCAACTAACTTTGTCCATCCAAAACGAACTTTGTACTTTGCTATGAAGTTCCACCAGGAATGAGTTTTCATGCATAAACTGTCTATTTCAACTAAATTGATCCATCCAAAACGAACTTTGTACTTTGCTATGAAGTTCCACCAGGAATGAGTTTTCATGCAAAAACTGTCTATTTCAACTAACTTTGTCCATCCAAAACGAACTTTGTACTTTGCTATGAAGTTCCACCAGGAATGAGTTTTCATGCAAAAACTGTCTATTTCAACTAAATTGATCCATCCAAAACGAACTTTGTACTTTGCTATGAAGTTCCACCAGGAATGAGTTTTTATGCAAAAACTGTCTATTTCAACTAAATTGATCCATCCAAAACGAACTTTGTACTTTGCTATGAAGTTCCACCAGGAATGAGTTTTCATGCAAAAACTGTCTATTTCAACTAAATTCGTCCATCCGATACGAACTTTGTACTTTGCTATGAAGTTCCACCAGGAATGAGTTTTCATGCAAAAACTGTCTATTTCAACTAAATTGATCCATCCAAAACGAACTTTGTTCTTTGCTATGAAGTTCCACCAGGAATGAGTTTTCATGCAAAAACTGTCTATTTCAACTAACTTTGTCCATCCAAAACGAACTTTGTACTTTGCTATGAAGTTCCACCAGGAATGAGTTTTTATGCAAAAACTGTCTATTTCAACTAAATTGATCCATCCAAAACGAACTTTGTACTTTGCTATGAAGTTCCACCAGGAATGAGTTTTCATGCAAAAACTGTCTATTTCAACTAAATTGATCCATCCAAAACGAACTTTGTACTTTGCTATGAAGTTCCACCAGGAATGAGTTTTCATGCAAAAACTGTCTATTTCAACTAAATTGATCCATCCAAAACGAACTTTGTACTTTGCTATGAAGTTCCACCAAGAATGAGTTTTTATGCAAAAACTGTCTATTTCAACTAAATTGATCCATCCAAAACGAACTTTGTACTTTGCTATGAAGTTCCACCAGGAATGAGTTTTCATGCAAAAACTGTCTATTTCAACTAAATTGATCCATCCAAAACGAACTTTGTACTTTGCTATGAAGTTCCACCAGGAATGAGTTTTTATGCAAAAACTGTCTATTTCAACTAACTTTGTCCATCCAAAACGAACTTTGTACTTTGCTATGAAGTTCCACCAGGAATGAGTTTTCATGCAAAAACTGTCTATTTCAACTAACTTTGTCCATCCAAAACGAACTTTGTACTTTGCTATGAAGTTCCACCAGGAATGAGTTTTTATGCAAAAACTGTCTATTTCAACTAACTTTGTCCATCCAAAACGAACTTTGTACTTTGCTATGAAGTTCCACCAGGAATGAGTTTTCATGCAAAAACTGTCTATTTCAACTAACTTTGTCCATCTAAAACGAATTTTGTACTTTGCTATGAAGTTCTACCAGGAATGAGTTTTCATGCAAAAACTGTCTATTTCAACTAACTTTGTCCATCCAAAACGAACTTTGTACTTTGCTATGAAGTTCCACCAGGAATGAGTTTTTATGCAAAAACTGTCTATTTCAACTAACTTTGTCCATCCAAAACGAACTTTGTACTTTGCTATGAAGTTCCACCAGGAATGAGTTTTCATGCAAAAACTGTCTATTTCAACTAAATTGATCCATCCAAAACGAACTTTGTACTTTGCTATGAAGTTCCACCAGGAATGAGTTTTCATGCAAGAACTGTCTATTTCAACTAAATTGGTGCATCCGATACGAACTTTGTTCTTTGCTATGAAGTTCCACCAGGAATGAGTTTACATGCAAAAACTGTCTATTTCAACTAACTTTGTCCATCCAAAACGAACTTTGTACTTTGCTATGAAGTTCCACCAGGAATGAGTTTTCATGCAAAAACTGTCTATTTCAACTAAATTGATCCATCCAAAACGAACTTTGTACTTTGCTATGAAGTTCTACCAGGAATGAGTTTTCATGCAAAAACTGTCTATTTCAACTAAATTGATCCATCCAAAACGAACTTTGTACTTTGCTATGAAGTTCCACCAGGAATGAGTTTTTATGCAAAAACTGTCTATTTCAACTAACTTTGTCCATCCAAAACGAACTTTGTACTTTGCTATGAAGTTCCACCAGGAATGAGTTTTCATGCAAAAACTGTCTATTTCAACTAAATTGATCCATCCAAAACGAACTTTGTACTTTGCTATGAAGTTCCACCAGGAATGAGTTTTTATGCAAAAACTGTCTATTTCAACTAACTTTGTCCATCCAAAACGAACTTTGTACTTTGCTATGAAGTTCCACCAGGAATGAGTTTTCATGCAAAAACTGTCTATTTCAACTAACTTTGTCCATCTAAAACGAATTTTGTACTTTGCTATGAAGTTCTACCAGGAATGAGTTTTCATGCAAGAACTGTCTATTTCAACTAAATTGATCCATCCAAAACGAACTTTGTACTTTGCTATGAAGTTCCACCAGGAATGAGTTTTTATGCAAAAACTGTCTATTTCAACTAACTTTGTCCATCCAAAACGAACTTTGTACTTTGCTATGAAGTTCCACCAGGAATGAGTTTTCATGCAAAAACTGTCTATTTTAACTAAATTGATCCATCCAAAACGAACTTTGTACTTTGCTATGAAGTTCCACCAGGAATGAGTTTTCATGCAAGAACTGTCTATTTCAACTAAATTGGTGCATCCGATACGAACTTTGTTCTTTGCTATGAAGTTCCACCAGGAATGAGTTTTCATGCAAAAACTGTCTATTTCAACTAAATTGATCCATCCAAAACGAACTTTGTACTTTGCTATGAAGTTCCACCAGGAATGAGTTTTCATGCAAAAACTGTCTATTTCAACTAAATTGATCCATCCAAAACGAACTTTGTACTTTGCTATGAAGTTCCACCAGGAATGAGTTTTTATGCAAAAACTGTCTATTTCAACTAACTTTGTCCATCCAAAACGAACTTTGTACTTTGCTATGAAGTTCCACCAGGAATGAGTTTTCATGCAAAAACTGTCTATTTCAACTAAATTGATCCATCCAAAACGAACTTTGTACTTTGCTATGAAGTTCCACCAGGAATGAGTTTTTATGCAAAAACTGTCTATTTCAACTAACTTTGTCCATCCAAAACGAACTTTGTACTTTGCTATGAAGTTCCACCAGGAATGAGTTTTCATGCAAAAACTGTCTATTTCAACTAACTTTGTCCATCTAAAACGAATTTTGTACTTTGCTATGAAGTTCCACCAGGAATGAGTTTTCATGCAAAAACTGTCTATTTTAACTAAATTGATCCATCCAAAACGAACTTTGTACTTTGCTATGAAGTTCCACCAGGAATGAGTTTTCATGCAAGAACTGTCTATTTCAACTAAATTGGTGCATCCAAAACGAACTTTGTTCTTTGCTATGAAGTTCCACCAGGAATGAGTTTACATGCAAAAACTGTCTATTTCAACTAACTTTGTCCATCCAAAACGAACTTTGTACTTTGCTATGAAGTTCCACCAGGAATGAGTTTTCATGCAAAAACTGTCTATTTCAACTAAATTGATCCATCCAAAACGAACTTTGTACTTTGCTATGAAGTTCTACCAGGAATGAGTTTTCATGCAAGAACTGTCTATTGCAACTAACTTTGTCCATCCAAAACGAACTTTGTACTTTGCTATGAAGTTCCACCAGGAATGAGTTTTCATGCAAAAACTGTCTATTTCAACTTATTTTGTCCATCCAAAACGAACTTTGTACTTTGCTATGAAGTTCCACCAGGAATGAGTTTTTATGCAAAAACTGTCTATTTCAACTAAATTGATCCATCCAAAACGAACTTTGTACTTTGCTATGAAGTTCCACCAGGAATGAGTTTTCATGCAAAAACTGTCTATTTTAACTAAATTGATCCATCCAAAACGAACTTTGTACTTTGCTATGAAGTTCCACCAGGAATGAGTTTTTATGCAAAAACTGTCTATTTCAACTAACTTTGTCCATCCAAAACGAACTTTGTACTTTGCTATGAAGTTCCACCAGGAATGAGTTTTCATGCAAAAACTGTCTATTTTAACTAAATTGATCCATCCAAAACGAACTTTGTACTTTGCTATGAAGTTCCACCAGGAATGAGTTTTCATGCAAGAACTGTCTATTTCAACTAAATTGGTGCATCCGATACGAACTTTGTTCTTTGCTATGAAGTTCCACCAGGAATGAGCTTACATGCAAAAACTGTCTATTTCAACTAAATTGATCCATCCAAAACGAACTTTGTACTTTGCTATGAAGTTCCACCAGGAATGAGTTTTCATGCAAAAACTGTCTATTTCAACTAAATTGATCCATCCAAAACGAACTTTGTACTTTGCTATGAAGTTCTACCAGGAATGAGTTTTCATGCAAGAACTGTCTATTGCAACTAACTTTGTCCATCCAAAACGAACTTTGTACTTTGCTATGAAGTTCCACCAGGAATGAGTTTTCATGCAAAAACTGTCTATTTCAACTTATTTTGTCCATCCAAAACGAACTTTGTACTTTGCTATGAAGTTCCACCAGGAATGAGTTTTTATGCAAAAACTGTCTATTTCAACTAAATTGATCCATCCAAAACGAACTTTGTACTTTGCTATGAAGTTCCACCAGGAATGAGTTTTCATGCAAAAACTGTCTATTTCAACTAACTTTGTCCATCCAAAACGAACTTTGTTCTTTGCTATGAAGTTCCACCAGGAATGAGTTTTCATGCAAAAACTGTCTATTTCAACTTAATTCGTCCATCCGATACGAACTTTGTACTTTGCTATGAAGTTCCACCAGGAATGAGTTTTCATGCAAAAACTGTCTATTTCAACTAACTTTGTCCATCCAAAACGAACTTTGTACTTTGCTATGAAGTTCCACCAGGAAAGAGTTTTCATGCAAAAACTGTCTATTTCAACTAAATTCGTCCATCCGATACGAACTTTGTACTTTGCTATGAAGTTCCACCAGGAATGAGTTTTTATGCAAAAACTGTCTATTTCAACTAACTTTGTCCATCCAAAACGAACTTTGTACTTTGCTATGAAGTTCCACCAGGAAAGAGTTTTCATGCAAAAACTGTCTATTTCAACTAAATTGATCCATCCAAAACGAACTTTGTACTTTGCTATGAAGTTCCACCAGGAATGAGTTTTCATGCAAAAACTGTCTATTTCAACTAACTTTGTCCATCCAAAACGAACTTTGTTCTTTGCTATGAAGTTCCACCAGGAATGAGTTTTCATGCAAAAACTGTCTATTTCAACTAAATTCGTCCATCCGATACGAACTTTGTACTTTGCTATGAAGTTCCACCAGGAATGAGTTTTTATGCAAAAACTGTCTATTTCAACTAACTTTGTCCATCCAAAACGAACTTTGTACTTTGCTATGAAGTTCCACCAGGAATGAGTTTTCATGCAAAAACTGTCTATTTCAACTAAATTCGTCCATCCGATACGAACTTTGTACTTTGCTATGAAGTTCCACCAGGAATGAGTTTTCATGCAAAAACTGTCTATTTCAACTAAATTGATCCATCCAAAACGAACTTTGTACTTTGCTATGAAGTTCCACCAGGAATGAGTTTTCATGCAAAAACTGTCTATTTCAACTAACTTTGTCCATCCAAAACGAACTTTGTACTTTGCTATGAAGTTCCACCAGGAATGAGTTTTCATGCAAAAACTGTCTATTTCAACTAACTTTGTCCATCCGATACGAACTTTGTACTTTGCTATGAAGTTCCACCAGGAATGAGTTTTCATGCAAAAACTGTCTATTTCAACTAAATTGATCCATCCAAAACGAACTTTGTACTTTGCTATGAAGTTCCACCAGGAATGAGTTTTCATGCAAAAACTGTCTATTTCAACTAACTTTGTCCATCAAAAACGAACTTTGTACTTTGCTATGAAGTTCCACCAGGAATGAGTTTTCATGCAAAAACTGTCTATTTCAACTAACTTTGTCCATCCAAAACGAACTTTGTACTTTGCTATGAAGTTCCACCAGGAATGAGTTTTCATGCAAAAACTGTCTACTTCAACTAACTTTGTCCATCCAAAACGAACTTTGTACTTTGCTATGAAGTTCCACCAGGAATGAGTTTTCATGCAAAAACTGTCTATTTCAACTAACTTTGTCCATCCAAAACGAACTTTGTTCTTTGCTATGAAGTTCCACCAGGAATGAGTTTTTATGCAAAAACTGTCTATCTCAACTAACTTTGTCCATCCAAAACGAACTTTGTACTTTGCTATGAAGTTCCACAAGGAATGAGTTTTCATGCAAAAACTGTCTATTTCAACTAACTTTGTCCATCCAAAACGAACTTTGTACTTTGCTATGAAGTTCCACCAGGAATGAGTTTTCATGCAAAAACTGTCTATTTCAACTAACTTTGTCCATCCAAAACGAACTTTGTACTTTGCTATGAAGTTCCACCAGGAATGAGTTTTCATGCAAAAACTGTCTATTTCAACTAACTTTGTCCATCCAAAACGAACTTTGTACTTTGCTATGAAGTTCCACCAGGAATGAGTTTTTATGCAAAAACTGTCTATTTCAACTAACTTTGTCCATCCAAAACGAACTTTGTACTTTGCTATGAAGTTCCACCAGGAATGAGTTTTTATGCAAAAACTGTCTATTTCAACTAACTTTGTCCATCCAAAACGAACTTTGTACTTTGCTATGAAGTTCCACCAGGAATGAGTTTTCATGCAAAAACTGTCTATTTCAACTAAATTGATCCATCCGAAACGAATTTTGTACTTTGCTATGAAGTTCCACCAGGAATGAGTTTTCATGCAAAAACTGTCTATTTCAACTAAATTCGTCCATCCGATACGAACTTTGTACTTTGCTATGAAGTTCTACCAGGAATGAGTTTTCATGCAAAAACTGTCCATTTCAACTAACTTTGTCCATCCAAAACGAACTTTGTACTTTGCTATGAAGTTCCACCAGGAATGAGTTTTCATGCAAAAACTGTCTATTTCAACTAAATTCGTCCATCCGATACGAACTTTGTACTTTGCTATGAAGTTCCACCAGGAATGAGTTTTCATGCAAAAACTGTCTATTTCAACTAACTTTGTCCATCCAAAACGAACTTTGTACTTTGCTATGAAGTTCCACCAGGAATGAGTTTTCATGCAAAAACTGTCTATTTCAACTAACTTTGTCCATCCAAAACGAACTTTGTACTTTGCTATGAAGTTCCACCAGGAATGAGTTTTCATGCAAAAACTGTCTATTTCAACTAAATTGATCCATCCGAAACGAATTTTGTACTTTGCTATGAAGTTCCACTAGGAATGAGTTTTCATGCAAAAACTGTCTATTTCAACTTAATTCGTCCATCCGATACGAACTTTGTACTTTGCTATGAAGTTCTACCAGGAATGAGTTTTCATGCAAAAACTGTCCATTTCAACTAACTTTGTCCATCCAAAACGAACTTTGTACTTTGCTATGAAGTTCCACCAGGAATGAGTTTTCATGCAAAAACTGTCTATTTCAACTAAATTCGTCCATCCGATACGAACTTTGTACTTTGCTATGAAGTTCCACCAGGAATGAGTTTTCATGCAAAAACTGTCTATTTCAACTTAATTCGTCCATCCAAAACGAACTTTGTACTTTGCTATGAAGTTCCACCAGGAATGAGTTTTCATGCAAAAACTGTCTATTTCAACTAACTTTGTCCATCCAAAACGAACTTTGTACTTTGCTATGAAGTTCCACCAGGAATGAGTTTTCATGCAAAAACTGTCTATCTCAACTAACTTTGTCCATCCAAAACGAACTTTGTACTTTGCTATGAAGTTCCACCAGGAATGAGTTTTCATGCAAAAACTGTCTATTTCAACTAACTTTGTCCATCCAAAACGAACTTTGTACTTTGCTATGAAGTTCCACCAGGAATGAGTTTTCATGCAAAAACTGTCTACTTCAACTAACTTTGTCCATCCAAAACGAACTTTGTACTTTGCTATGAAGTTCCACCAGGAATGAGTTTTCATGCAAAAACTGTCTATTTCAACTAACTTTGTCCATCCAAAACGAACTTTGTTCTTTGCTATGAAGTTCCACCAGGAATGAGTTTTTATGCAAAAACTGTCTATCTCAACTAACTTTGTCCATCCAAAACGAACTTTGTACTTTGCTATGAAGTTCCACAAGGAATGAGTTTTCATGCAAAAACTGTCTATTTCAACTAACTTTGTCCATCCAAAACGAACTTTGTACTTTGCTATGAAGTTCCACCAGGAATGAGTTTTCATGCAAAAACTGTCTATTTCAACTAACTTTGTCCATCCAAAACGAACTTTGTACTTTGCTATGAAGTTCCACCAGGAATGAGTTTTCATGCAAAAACTGTCTATTTCAACTAACTTTGTCCATCCAAAACGAACTTTGTACTTTGCTATGAAGTTCCACCAGGAATGAGTTTTTATGCAAAAACTGTCTATTTCAACTAACTTTGTCCATCCAAAACGAACTTTGTACTTTGCTATGAAGTTCCACCAGGAATGAGTTTTCATGCAAAAACTGTCTATTTCAACTAACTTTGTCCATCCAAAACGAACTTTGTACTTTGCTATGAAGTTCCACCAGGAATGAGTTTTCATGCAAAAACTGTCTACTTCAACTAACTTTGTCCATCCAAAACGAACTTTGTACTTTGCTATGAAGTTCCACCAGGAATGAGTTTTTATGCAAAAACTGTCTATCTCAACTAACTTTGTCCATCCAAAACGAACTTTGTACTTTGCTATGAAGTTCCACCAGGAATGAGTTTTCATGCAAAAACTGTCTATTTCAACTAACTTTGTCCATCCAAAACGAACTTTGTACTTTGCTATGAAGTTCCACCAGGAATGAGTTTTCATGCAAAAACTGTCTACTTCAACTAACTTTGTCCATCCAAAACGAACTTTGTACTTTGCTATGAAGTTCCACCAGGAATGAGTTTTCATGCAAAAACTGTCTATTTCAACTAACTTTGTCCATCCAAAACGAACTTTGTTCTTTGCTATGAAGTTCCACCAGGAATGAGTTTTTATGCAAAAACTGTCTATCTCAACTAACTTTGTCCATCCAAAACGAACTTTGTACTTTGCTATGAAGTTCCACAAGGAATGAGTTTTCATGCAAAAACTGTCTATTTCAACTAACTTTGTCCATCCAAAACGAACTTTGTACTTTGCTATGAAGTTCCACCAGGAATGAGTTTTCATGCAAAAACTGTCTATTTCAACTAACTTTGTCCATCCAAAACGAACTTTGTACTTTGCTATGAAGTTCCACCAGGAATGAGTTTTCATGCAAAAACTGTCTATTTCAACTAACTTTGTCCATCCAAAACGAACTTTGTACTTTGCTATGAAGTTCCACCAGGAATGAGTTTTTATGCAAAAACTGTCTATTTCAACTAACTTTGTCCATCCAAAACGAACTTTGTACTTTGCTATGAAGTTCCACCAGGAATGAGTTTTTATGCAAAAACTGTCTATTTCAACTAACTTTGTCCATCCAAAACGAACTTTGTACTTTGCTATGAAGTTCCACCAGGAATGAGTTTTTATGCAAAAACTGTCTATCTCAACTAACTTTGTCCATCCAAAACGAACTTTGTTCTTTGCTATGAAGTTCCACCAGGAATGAGTTTTCATGCAAAAACTGTCTATTTCAACTAACTTTGTCCATCCAAAACGAACTTTGTACTTTGCTATGAAGTTCCACCAGGAATGAGTTTTCATGCAAAAACTGTCTATTTCAACTAAATTGATCCATCCAAAACGAACTTTGTACTTTGCTATGAAGTTCCACCAGGAATGAGTATTCATGCAAAAACTGTCTATCTCAACTAACTTTGTCCATCCAAAACGAACTTTGTACTTTGCTATGAAGTTCCACCAGGAATGAGTTTTTATGCAAAAACTGTCTATTTCAACTAACTTTGTCCATCCAAAACGAACTTTGTACTTTGATATGAAGTTCCACCAGGAATGAGTTTTCATGCAAAAACTGTCTATCTCAACTAACTTTGTCCATCCAAAACGAACTTTGTACTTTGCTATGAAGTTCCACAAGGAATGAGTTTTTATGCAAAAACTGTCTATTTCAACTAACTTTGTCCATCCAAAACGAACTTTGTACTTTGCTATGAAGTTCCACCAGGAATGAGTATTCATGCAAAAACTGTCTATCTCAACTAACTTTGTCCATCCAAAACGAACTTTGTACTTTGCTATGAAGTTCCACAAGGAATGAGTTTTCATGCAAAAACTGTCTATTTCAACTTAATTCGTCCATCCAAAACGAACTTTGTACTTTGCTATGAAGTTCCACCTGGAATGAGTTTTCATGCAAAAACTGTCTATTTCAACTAACTTTGTCCATCCAAAACGAACTTTGTACTTTGCTATGAAGTTCCACCAGGAATGAGTTTTTATGCAAAAACTGTCTATCTCAACTAACTTTGTCCATCCAAAACGAACTTTGTTCTTTGCTATGAAGTTCCACCAGGAATGAGTTTTCATGCAAAAACTGTCTATTTCAACTAAATTGATCCATCCAAAACGAACTTTGTACTTTGCTATGAAGTTCCACCAGGAATGAGTTTTCATGCAAAAACTGTCTATTTCAACTAAATTCATCCATCCAAAACGAACTTTGTACTTTGCTATGAAGTTCCACCAGGAATGAGTTTTCATGCAAAAACTGTCTATTTCAACTAACTTTGTCCATCCAAAACGAACTTTGTACTTTGCTATGAAGTTCCACCAGGAATGAGTTTTCATGCAAAAACTGTCTATTTCAACTAACTTTGTCCATCCAAAACGAACTTTGTTCTTTGCTATGAAGTTCCACCAGGAATGAGTTTTCATGCAAAAACTGTCTATTTCAACTAACTTTGTCCATCCAAAACGAACTTTGTACTTTGCTATGAAGTTCCACCAGGAATGAGTTTTTATGCAAAAACTGTCTATTTCAACTAACTTTGTCCATCCAAAACGAACTTTGTACTTTGCTATGAAGTTCCACCAGGAATGAGTTTTCATGCAAAAACTGTCTATTTCAACTTAATTCGTCCATCCGATTCGAACTTTGTACTTTGCTATGAAGTTCCACCAGGAATGAGTTTTCATGCAAAAACTGTCTATTTCAACTAACTTTGTCCATCCAAAACGAACTTTGTACTTTTCTATGAAGTTCCACCAGGAATGAGTTTTCATGCAAAAACTGTCTATTTCAACTAACTTTGTCCATCCAAAACGAACTTTGTACTTTGCTATGAAGTTCCACCAGGAATGAGTTTTTATGCAAAAACTGTCTATTTCAACTAACTTTGTCCATCCAAAACGAACTTTGTACTTTGCTATGAAGTTCCACCAGGAATGAGTTTTCATGCAAAAACTGTCTATTTCAACTTAATTCGTCCATCTGATTCGAACTTTGTACTTTGCTATGAAGTTCCACCAGGAATGAGTTTTCATACAAAAACTGTCTATTTCAACTAACTTTGTCCATCCAAAACGAACTTTGTACTTTGCTATGAAGTTCCACCAGGAATGAGTTTTTATGCAAAAACTGTCTATCTCAACTAACTTTGTCCATCCAAAACGAACTTTGTACTTTGCTATGAAGTTCCACCAGGAATGAGTTTTTATGCAAAAACTGTCTATCTCAACTAACTTTGTCCATCCAAAACGAACTTTGTTCTTTGCTATGAAGTTCCACCAGGAATGAGTTTTCATGCAAAAACTGTCTATTTCAACTAAATTGATCCATCCAAAACGAACTTTGTACTTTGCTATGAAGTTCCACCAGGAATGAGTTTTCATGCAAAAACTGTCTATTTCAACTAAATTCATCCATCCAAAACGAACTTTGTACTTTGCTATGAAGTTCCACCAGGAATGAGTTTTCATGCAAAAACTGTCTATTTCAACTAACTTTGTCCATCTAAAACGAACTTTGTACTTTGCTATGAAGTTCCACCAGGAATGAGTTTTCATGCAAAAACTGTCTATTTCAACTAACTTTGTCCATCCAAAACGAACTTTGTTCTTTGCTATGAAGTTCCACCAGGAATGAGTTTTTATGCAAAAACTGTCTATCTCAACTAACTTTGTCCATCCAAAACGAACTTTGTACTTTGCTATGAAGTTCCACCAGGAATGAGTTTTCATGCAAAAACTGTCTATTTCAACTAACTTTGTCCATCCAAAACGAACTTTGTACTTTGCTATGAAGTTCCACCAGGAATGAGTTTTCATGCAAAAACTGTCTACTTCAACTAACTTTGTCCATCCAAAACGAACTTTGTACTTTGCTATGAAGTTCCACCAGGAATGAGTTTTTATGCAAAAACTGTCTATCTCAACTAACTTTGTCCATCCAAAACGAACTTTGTACTTTGCTATGAAGTTCCACCAGGAATGAGTTTTCATGCAAAAACTGTCTATTTCAACTAACTTTGTCCATCCAAAACGAACTTTGTACTTTGCTATGAAGTTCCACCAGGAATGAGTTTTCATGCAAAAACTGTCTACTTCAACTAACTTTGTCCATCCAAAACGAACTTTGTACTTTGCTATGAAGTTCCACCAGGAATGAGTTTTCATGCAAAAACTGTCTATTTCAACTAACTTTGTCCATCCAAAACGAACTTTGTTCTTTGCTATGAAGTTCCACCAGGAATGAGTTTTTATGCAAAAACTGTCTATCTCAACTAACTTTGTCCATCCAAAACGAACTTTGTACTTTGCTATGAAGTTCCACAAGGAATGAGTTTTCATGCAAAAACTGTCTATTTCAACTAACTTTGTCCATCCAAAACGAACTTTGTACTTTGCTATGAAGTTCCACCAGGAATGAGTTTTCATGCAAAAACTGTCTATTTCAACTAACTTTGTCCATCCAAAACGAACTTTGTACTTTGCTATGAAGTTCCACCAGGAATGAGTTTTCATGCAAAAACTGTCTATTTCAACTAACTTTGTCCATCCAAAACGAACTTTGTACTTTGCTATGAAGTTCCACCAGGAATGAGTTTTTATGCAAAAACTGTCTATTTCAACTAACTTTGTCCATCCAAAACGAACTTTGTACTTTGCTATGAAGTTCCACCAGGAATGAGTTTTCATGCAAAAACTGTCTATTTCAACTAACTTTGTCCATCCAAAACGAACTTTGTACTTTGCTATGAAGTTCCACCAGGAATGAGTTTTCATGCAAAAACTGTCTACTTCAACTAACTTTGTCCATCCAAAACGAACTTTGTACTTTGCTATGAAGTTCCACCAGGAATGAGTTTTTATGCAAAAACTGTCTATCTCAACTAACTTTGTCCATCCAAAACGAACTTTGTACTTTGCTATGAAGTTCCACCAGGAATGAGTTTTCATGCAAAAACTGTCTATTTCAACTAACTTTGTCCATCCAAAACGAACTTTGTACTTTGCTATGAAGTTCCACCAGGAATGAGTTTTCATGCAAAAACTGTCTACTTCAACTAACTTTGTCCATCCAAAACGAACTTTGTACTTTGCTATGAAGTTCCACCAGGAATGAGTTTTCATGCAAAAACTGTCTATTTCAACTAACTTTGTCCATCCAAAACGAACTTTGTTCTTTGCTATGAAGTTCCACCAGGAATGAGTTTTTATGCAAAAACTGTCTATCTCAACTAACTTTGTCCATCCAAAACGAACTTTGTACTTTGCTATGAAGTTCCACAAGGAATGAGTTTTCATGCAAAAACTGTCTATTTCAACTAACTTTGTCCATCCAAAACGAACTTTGTACTTTGCTATGAAGTTCCACCAGGAATGAGTTTTCATGCAAAAACTGTCTATTTCAACTAACTTTGTCCATCCAAAACGAACTTTGTACTTTGCTATGAAGTTCCACCAGGAATGAGTTTTCATGCAAAAACTGTCTATTTCAACTAACTTTGTCCATCCAAAACGAACTTTGTACTTTGCTATGAAGTTCCACCAGGAATGAGTTTTTATGCAAAAACTGTCTATTTCAACTAACTTTGTCCATCCAAAACGAACTTTGTACTTTGCTATGAAGTTCCACCAGGAATGAGTTTTTATGCAAAAACTGTCTATTTCAACTAACTTTGTCCATCCAAAACGAACTTTGTACTTTGCTATGAAGTTCCACCAGGAATGAGTTTTCATGCAAAAACTGTCTATTTCAACTAAATTGATCCATCCGAAACGAATTTTGTACTTTGCTATGAAGTTCCACCAGGAATGAGTTTTCATGCAAAAACTGTCTATTTCAACTAAATTCGTCCATCCGATACGAACTTTGTACTTTGCTATGAAGTTCTACCAGGAATGAGTTTTCATGCAAAAACTGTCCATTTCAACTAACTTTGTCCATCCAAAACGAACTTTGTACTTTGCTATGAAGTTCCACCAGGAATGAGTTTTCATGCAAAAACTGTCTATTTCAACTAAATTCGTCCATCCGATACGAACTTTGTACTTTGCTATGAAGTTCCACCAGGAATGAGTTTTCATGCAAAAACTGTCTATTTCAACTAACTTTGTCCATCCAAAACGAACTTTGTACTTTGCTATGAAGTTCCACCAGGAATGAGTTTTCATGCAAAAACTGTCTATTTCAACTAACTTTGTCCATCCAAAACGAACTTTGTACTTTGCTATGAAGTTCCACCAGGAATGAGTTTTCATGCAAAAACTGTCTATTTCAACTAAATTGATCCATCCGAAACGAATTTTGTACTTTGCTATGAAGTTCCACTAGGAATGAGTTTTCATGCAAAAACTGTCTATTTCAACTTAATTCGTCCATCCGATACGAACTTTGTACTTTGCTATGAAGTTCTACCAGGAATGAGTTTTCATGCAAAAACTGTCCATTTCAACTAACTTTGTCCATCCAAAACGAACTTTGTACTTTGCTATGAAGTTCCACCAGGAATGAGTTTTCATGCAAAAACTGTCTATTTCAACTAAATTCGTCCATCCGATACGAACTTTGTACTTTGCTATGAAGTTCCACCAGGAATGAGTTTTCATGCAAAAACTGTCTATTTCAACTTAATTCGTCCATCCAAAACGAACTTTGTACTTTGCTATGAAGTTCCACCAGGAATGAGTTTTCATGCAAAAACTGTCTATTTCAACTAACTTTGTCCATCCAAAACGAACTTTGTACTTTACTATGAAGTTCCACCAGGAATGAGTTTTCATGCAAAAACTGTCTATTTCAACTAACTTTGTCCATCCAAAACGAACTTTGTACTTTGCTATGAAGTTCCACCAGGAATGAGTTTTTATGCAAAAACTGTCTATTTCAACTAACTTTGTCCATCCAAAACGAACTTTGTACTTTGCTATGAAGTTCCACCAGGAATGAGTTTTCATGCAAAAACTGTCTATTTCAACTAACTTTGTCCATCCAAAACGAACTTTGTACTTTGCTATGAAGTTCCACCAGGAATGAGTTTTCATGCAAAAACTGTCTATTTCAACTAACTTTGTCCATCCAAAACGAACTTTGTACTTTGCTATGAAGTTCCACCAGGAATGAGTTTTCATGCAAAAACTGTCTATTTCAACTAACTTTGTCCATCCAAAACGAACTTTGTACTTTGCTATGAAGTTCCACCAGGAATGAGTTTTTATGCAAAAACTGTCTATCTCAACTAACTTTGTCCATCCAAAACGAACTTTGTTCTTTGCTATGAAGTTCCACCAGGAATGAGTTTTCATGCAAAAACTGTCTATTTCAACTAAATTGATCCATCCAAAACGAACTTTGTACTTTGCTATGAAGTTCCACCAGGAATGAGTTTTTATGCAAAAACTGTCTATTTCAACTAACTTTGTCCATCCAAAACGAACTTTGTACTTTGCTATGAAGTTCCACCAGGAATGAGTTTTTATGCAAAAACTGTCTATTTCAACTAACTTTGTCCATCCAAAACGAACTTTGTACTTTGCTATGAAGTTCCACCAGGAATGAGTTTTTATGCAAAAACTGTCTATTTCAACTAACTTTGTCCATCAAAAACGAACTTTGTACTTTGCTATGAAGTTCCACCAGGAATGAGTTTTCATGCAAAAACTGTCTATTTCAACTAACTTTGTCCATCCAAAACGAACTTTGTACTTTGCTATGAAGTTCCACCAGGAATGAGTTTTCATGCAAAAACTGTCTATTTCAACTAACTTTGTCCATCCAAAACGAACTTTGTACTTTGCTATGAAGTTCCACCAGGAATGAGTTTTCATGCAAAAACTGTCTATTTCAACTAACTTTGTCCATCCAAAACGAACTTTGTACTTTGCTATGAAGTTCCACCAGGAATGAGTTTTCATGCAAAAACTGTCTATTTCAACTATTTTTGTCCATCCAAAACGAACTTTGTACTTTGCTATGAAGTTCCACCAGGAATGAGTTTTCATGCAAAAACTGTCTATTTCAACTAACTTTGTCCATCCGATACGAACTTTGTACTTTGCTATGAAGTTCCACCAGGAATGAGTTTTCATGCAAAAACTGTCTATTTCAACTAAATTGATCCATCCAAAACGAACTTTGTACTTTGCTATGAAGTTCCACCAGGAATGAGTTTTCATGCAAAAACTGTCTATTTCAACTAACTTTGTCCATCCAAAACGAACTTTGTACTTTGCTATGAAGTTCCACCAGGAATGAGTTTTCATGCAAAAACTGTCTATTTCAACTAACTTTGTCCATCCAAAACGAACTTTGTACTTTGCTATGAAGTTCCACCAGGAATGAGTTTTCATGCAAAAACTGTCTATTTCAACTAAATTGATCCATCCGAAACGAATTTTGTACTTTGCTATGAAGTTCCACCAGGAATGAGTTTTCATGCAAAAACTGTCTATTTCAACTAAATTCGTCCATCCGATACGAACTTTGTACTTTGCTATGAAGTTCCACCAGGAATGAGTTTTCATGCAAAAACTGTCTATTTCAACTAAATTCATCCATCCAAAACGAACTTTGTACTTTGCTATGAAGTTCCACCAGGAATGAGTTTTCATGCAAAAACTGTCTATTTCAACTAACTTTGTCCATCCAAAACGAACTTTGTACTTTGCTATGAAGTTCCACCAGGAATGAGTTTTTATGCAAAAACTGTCTATTTCAACTAACTTTGTCCATCAAAAACGAACTTTGTACTTTGCTATGAAGTTCCACCAGGAATGAGTTTTTATGCAAAAACTGTCTATTTCAACTAACTTTGTCCATCCAAAACGAACTTTGTACTTTGCTATGAAGTTCCACCAGGAATGAGTTTTCATGCAAAAACTGTCTATTTCAACTAAATTGATCCATCCGAAACGAATTTTGTACTTTGCTATGAAGTTCCACCAGGAATGAGTTTTCATGCAAAAACTGTCTATTTCAACTAAATTCGTCCATCCGATACGAACTTTGTACTTTGCTATGAAGTTCCACCAGGAATGAGTTTTCATGCAAAAACTGTCTATTTCAACTAAATTCATCCATCCAAAACGAACTTTGTACTTTGCTATGAAGTTCCACCAGGAATGAGTTTTTATGCAAAAACTGTCTATTTCAACTAACTTTGTCCATCAAAAACGAACTTTGTACTTTGCTATGAAGTTCCACCAGGAATGAGTTTTTATGCAAAAACTGTCTATTTCAACTAACTTTGTCCATCCAAAACGAACTTTGTACTTTGCTATGAAGTTCCACCAGGAATGAGTTTTCATGCAAAAACTGTCTATTTCAACTAAATTGATCCATCCGAAACGCATTTTGTACTTTGCTATGAAGTTCCACCAGGAATGAGTTTTCATGCAAAAACTGTCTATTTCAACTAAACTCGTCCATCCGATACGAACTTTGTACTTTGCTATGAAGTTCCACCAGGAATGAGTTTTCATGCAAAAACTGTCTATTTCAACTAACTTTGTCCATCCAAAACGAACTTTGTACTTTGCTATGAAGTTCCACCAGGAATGAGTTTTCATGCAAAAACTGTCTATTTCAACTAACTTTGTCCATCCAAAACGAACTTTGTACTTTGCTATGAAGTTCCACCAGGAATGAGTTTTCATGCAAAAACTGTCTATTTCAACTAACTTTGTCCATCCAAAACGAACTTTGTACTTTGCTATGAAGTTCCACCAGGAATGAGTTTTCATGCAAAAACTGTCTATTTCAACTAACTTTGTCCATCCAAAACGAACTTTGTACTTTGCTATGAAGTTCCACCAGGAATGAGTTTTTATGCAAAAACTGTCTATTTCAACTAACTTTGTCCATCCAAAACGAACTTTGTACTTTGCTATGAAGTTCCACCAGGAATGAGTTTTCATGCAAAAACTGTCTATTTCAACTAACTTTGTCCATCCAAAACGAACTTTGTACTTTGCTATGAAGTTCCACCAGGAATGAGTTTTCATGCAAAAACTGTCTATTTCAACTAACTTTGTCCATCCAAAACGAACTTTGTACTTTGCTATGAAGTTCCACCAGGAATGAGTTTTCATGCAAAAACTGTCTATTTCAACTAACTTTGTCCATCCAAAACGAACTTTGTACTTTGCTATGAAGTTCCACCAGGAATGAGTTTTTATGCAAAAACTGTCTATCTCAACTAACTTTGTCCATCCAAAACGAACTTTGTTCTTTGCTATGAAGTTCCACCAGGAATGAGTTTTCATGCAAAAACTGTCTATTTCAACTAAATTGATCCATCCAAAACGAACTTTGTACTTTGCTATGAAGTTCCACCAGGAATGAGTTTTTATGCAAAAACTGTCTATTTCAACTAACTTTGTCCATCCAAAACGAACTTTGTACTTTGCTATGAAGTTCCACCAGGAATGAGTTTTTATGCAAAAACTGTCTATTTCAACTAACTTTGTCCATCCAAAACGAACTTTGTACTTTGCTATGAAGTTCCACCAGGAATGAGTTTTCATGCAAAAACTGTCTATTTCAACTAAATTGATCCATCCGAAACGAACTTTTTACTTTGCTATGAAGTTCCACCAGGAATGAGTTTTTATGCAAAAACTGTCTATTTCAACTAACTTTGTCCATCCAAAACGAACTTTGTACTTTGCTATGAAGTTCCACCAGGAATGAGTTTTTATGCAAAAACTGTCTATTTCAACTTAATTCGTCCATCCAAAACGAACTTTGTTCTTTGCTATGAAGTTCCACCAGGAATGAGTTTTCATGCAAAAACTGTCTATTTCAACTAACTTTGTCCATCCAAAACGAACTTTGTACTTTGCTATGAAGTTCCACCAGGAATGAGTTTTCATGCAAAAACTGTCTATTTCAACTAACTTTGTCCATCCAAAACGAACTTTGTACTTTGCTATGAAGTTCCACCAGGAATGAGTTTTCATGCAAAAACTGTCTATTTCAACTAACTTTGTCCATCCAAAACGAACTTTGTACTTTGCTATGAAGTTCCACCAGGAATGAGTTTTCATGCAAAAACTGTCTATCTCAACTAAATTGATCCATCCAAAACGAACTTTGTACTTTGCTATGAAGTTCCACCAGGAATGAGTTTTCATGCAAAAACTGTCTATTTCAACTTAATTCGTCCATCTGATTCGAACTTTGTACTTTGCTATGAAGTTCCACCAGGAATGAGTTTTCATACAAAAACTGTCTATTTCAACTTAATTCGTCCATCCAAAACGAACTTTGTACTTTGCTATGAAGTTCCACCAGGAATGAGTTTTTATGCAAAAACTGTCTATTTCAACTAACTTTGTCCATCCAAAACGAACTTTGTACTTTGCTATGAAGTTCCACCAGGAATGAGTTTTCATGCAAAAACTGTCTATTTCAACTAACTTTGTCCATCCAAAACGAACTTTGTACTTTGCTATGAAGTTCCACCAGGAATGAGTTTTTATGCAAAAACTGTCTATTTCAACTGACTTTGTCCATCCAAAACGAACTTTGTACTTTGCTATGAAATTCCACCAGGAATGAGTTTTCATGCAAAAACTGTCTATTTCAACTTAATTCGTCCATCCAAAACGAACTTTGTTCTTTGCTATGAAGTTCCACCAGGAATGAGTTTTCATGCAAAAACTGTCTATTTCAACTAACTTTGTCCATCCAAAACGAACTTTGTACTTTGCTATGAAGTTCCACCAGGAATGAGTTTTCATGCAAAAACTGTCTATTTCAACTAACTTTGTCCATCCAAAACGAACTTTGTACTTTGCTATGAAGTTCCACCAGGAATGAGTTTTCATGCAAAAACTGTCTATTTCAACTGACTTTGTCCATCCAAAACGAACTTTGTACTTTGCTATGAAGTTCCACCAGGAATGAGTTTTCATGCAAAAACTGTCTATTTCAACTAACTTTGTCCATCCAAAACGAACTTTGTACTTTGCTATGAAGTTCCACCAGGAATGAGTTTTCATGCAAAAACTGTCTATTTCAACTAACTTTGTCCATCCAAAACGAACTTTGTACTTTGCTATGAAGTTCCACCAGGAATGAGTTTTCATGCAAAAACTGTCTATTTCAACTAAATTGATCCATCCAAAACGAACTTTGTACTTTGCTATGAAGTTCCACCAGGAATGAGTTTTCATGCAAAAACTGTCTATTTCAACTAACTTTGTCCATCCAAAACGAACTTTGTACTTTGCTATGAAGTTCCACCAGGAATGAGTTTTCATGCAAAAACTGTCTATTTCAACTAACTTTGTCCATCCAAAACGAACTTTGTACTTTGCTATGAAGTTCCACCAGGAATGAGTTTTTATGCAAAAACTGTCTATTTCAACTTAATTCGTCCATCCAAAACGAACTTTGTACTTTGCTATGAAGTTCCACCAGGAATGAGTTTTCATGCAAAAACTGTCTATTTCAACTAACTTTGTCCATCCAAAACGAACTTTGTACTTTGCTATGAAGTTCCACCAGGAATGAGTTTTCATGCAAAAACTGTCTATTTCAACTAACTTTGTCCATCCAAAACGAACTTTGTACTTTGCTATGAAGTTCCACCAGGAATGAGTTTTTATGCAAAAACTGTCTATTTCAACTGACTTTGTCCATCCAAAACGAACTTTGTACTTTGCTATGAAGTTCCACCAGGAATGAGTTTTCATGCAAAAACTGTCTATTTCAACTAACTTTGTCCATCCAAAACGAACTTTGTACTTTGCTATGAAGTTCCACCAGGAATGAGTTTTCATGCAAAAACTGTCTATTTCAACTAAATTGATCCATCCAAAACGAACTTTGTACTTTGCTATGAAGTTCCACCAGGAATGAGTTTTCATGCAAAAACTGTCTATTTCAACTAAATTGATCCATCCAAAACGAACTTTGTACTTTGCTATGAAGTTCCACCAGGAATGAGTTTTCATGCAAAAACTGTCTATTTCAACTAACTTTGTCCATCCAAAACGAACTTTGTACTTTGCTATGAAGTTCCACCAGGAATGAGTTTTCATGCAAAAACTGTCTATTTCAACTAACTTTGTCCATCCAAAACGAACTTTGTACTTTGCTATGAAGTTCCACCAGGAATGAGTTTTCATGCAAAAACTGTCTATTTCAACTAACTTTGTCCATCCAAAACGAACTTTGTACTTTGCTATGAAATTCCACCAGGAATGAGTTTTCATGCAAAAACTGTCTATTTCAACTTAATTCGTCCATCCAAAACGAACTTTGTACTTTGCTATGAAGTTCCACCAGGAATGAGTTTTCATGCAAAAACTGTCTATTTCAACTAACTTTGTCCATCCAAAACGAACTTTGTACTTTGCTATGAAGTTCCACCAGGAATGAGTTTTCATGCAAAAACTGTCTATTTCAACTAACTTTGTCCATCCAAAACGAACTTTGTACTTTGCTATGAAGTTCCACCAGGAATGAGTTTTTATGCAAAAACTGTCTATTTCAACTGACTTTGTCCATCCAAAACGAACTTTGTACTTTGCTATGAAGTTCCACCAGGAATGAGTTTTCATGCAAAAACTGTTGTTGCGTTTTGAAATTTTTGGATCGAAGTAACCATACCAAAATGTAATATTGTAAGCCGCATGAAAAATAGTTTAAGGAAGCTTTGATTTTTTTTAAAATGGGTATATAAGCGGGAGCAATTGTTAAATAAAGCAGTTTTCGTTAATCGGTTGAAGTAGAAACAGCGAAGAGTGAAGGTTTCTTTTATCAGAGCTCTGGTTTTCGGCACCTTACCCCCTTCTGTCTGAATAGGCTCCCCAAGCATTGGATAAGGAGCAACTAGCGGGAAGGTCTGGTAAGCGGGACGAATAACCACCTCTGCTTCACCGGGAAAACTCCGTTACCGTCGCACTGAGTCTTCAGCAAAAGGATCAGTCCTTCGCGTGGTCTGCCGAAGAAGCTCGGCGTGTAACATTTGGTGGCTCCAGAGAGGAAGAAATCAAAAGACGTCGTACCGTCGAATCGTGAAAAGAAGATATCGTTTTGAAAACAGAATCATTCTATCGAAGAATCTGTGACGTAGAACATTTCGATTGAAGATAACTGATTATTCCTGTTCATCAGAAAGGAATCTGCGTTTTAATTAACAATTGCGCAGGTATACTAACTTTCAACCATGGCGAACAGGAAACTATATTTCGTGGAAAATGAAAACGGAAATTGTCGTTTGTGCTACAAAGCTGACGATCCCAATGAAATGGTACGCTGCGATGAATGTGATCGCTGGTATCACGCTTCATGTGCAAAGATACTGCGATTACCGAAATATGATGAAATATTTACGTGTGAGAAGTGTAACCACGATAGAGCTGAATATTCACGGATGTCAAAGAATGATTCAACAATCCAAGCGTTAGTAGAAGCTTTGAAAGTAAGTGGTCTGAACGCAGCAACGAGTATGAAGCGCATGTCGCTTAGCAAATTGCCATACTTTGATGGAAAACCCAAAGATTGGTCCAAGTTCAAACGAACCTTTGAAGAAACCTCTAAGGAAGGAGAATTCAGCAACTTAGAGAATCTTAACCGTCTTCAGCATGCATTGAAAGGAGATGCGGAACGATGTGTTCGGAGATTATTCCTTGATCCGGATAATGTTCCAACCATTATTTTGAAGCTAGAAGAACAATTTGGAAGACCAAAACAAGTGTACAATGATTTGTTAATAGAAGTCTTGAAAGTGAAGCTCGATAACGAAATGAAGATTCCCGAGCTATCAGATGCACTAGAAGACATGATTTCTAACCTCAAGGCTATGAAATGGGAGGCGTTTTTACAAGATCATCGTTTAGTAGATGATTTAGCCTTCAAATTGTCTACAAGCAAGCAATTAAAATGGATAGAATACAAAGAACATATTGAGAATGCCTACGAAGTACCGAACGTGCTACATTTCAGTCAATGGCTTCTTCCCATAGCTGAAAAGATTAGAAAGCTGCCTAAAAACGCAGAACGACCACGACAATCGGTAAATTTTAACCAGCCTCAAAATGTAAGTGTTCCATCGAATAACCAACGTCCACCACAATTGAATTTTAAACGGCCTATATGTCCTCGAAATACACCATCAGGACAGCATCCGCGAAACACTTGACCATTCGTAAAACCATCTAATTCACACCAAGGAAGCATTCAACCGCGTATCTCTCAACAATCATGCCCATTTTGCAACGGATGCCATGTATTGCATCGATGTGAACGTTTTAAGAATATCCCAGAAGATGAGCGGCTCAAGGTAGCTATAGACAGCAAACGGTGTCATGCATGTTTAAAATCTGACTATCATAATATGAGCAATTGTTACACGGCCAAGGAATGTGGTATTCAAGGTTGCAAAGAACACCATCATCAGTTGTTGCACATTGAAAACACAGCGAGGATGAATTATCATCAGACTATACAGAACGTATATTATCAAATCGTTCCTGTTGTGTTACGAAATGGGAATATTACTGTGAAAACCCACGCTTTCCTGGATGCTGGATCATCACTAACATTAATTGAAGAAAAGATGGCAAATAAATTAAAGTTGGACGGAGCAAAGGACCCTCTTATGCTTACATGGACGCAAAATCTTTCGATGAAAGAAGATAATAGCAGAAGAGTAAACTGCATGATCCGTGGTGTCAACGAAAAGAAAGAGCACGAGTTAAAAGGCATTCGAACGGTGAAGAACTTACAATTGCCAAACCAGTCACTGTCTGGGACAAAGCTAGCAGTTCGATATCCGTATCTGAAAGATATTAAAATAACGGATTATGAAAAGGCATATCCTACTATATTGATTGGATTGAATCATAGCCATTTATTAATGCCATTAGGCCGGAAAATGGGACGACCAGATGAACCAATGGCGATTAAAACAAAGCTTGGTTGGTTGATTTTTGGCATTGACAAATCAAACGCAAAAATGGAAGAGAATCACATAATGATTCATAAAAGCGAAGAATTGATGACCGATATGATAAAAAGATATTTTTCAACCGAGGAGTTTGGAGTGAAACCTGTGAAAACAGTGAAATGTCAAGCGATAGAAAGAGCCAAGTCTATTATTCAGCAAACACTCAAGATAAAGGATGGTCGATACGAAGTAGGCTTGCTTTGGAAGAATGACGACATCGTTTTACCGAATAGCTATAACAACGCACTTCGTCGCTTGGTAACACAAGAAAAGCAACTAGATAAAAACCCGGAATTGAAAACGTGGCTGTGCAATACCTTCAAGGAGTATCAGCAGAAAGGATATCTGCGTAAGCTGAGTCAGGAAGAAATATCTCGACACTCTCCAAGAACATTCTACATCCCACATTTCGTGATAGTAAACAAAAATAAGCCAATTCCGAAACCAAGGTTAGTTTTCGACGCCGCAGCAACGATTAACGGTGTTTCTTTAAATTCAGTATTGCTAACTGGACCAGATGAAATGGCATCATTGTTTGGAGTACTTTTGAGATTCCGTGAAGGACCCATCTGTATATGCGGGGACATCAAGGAGATGTTTCATCAAGTAAGAATACGTCCAGAGGATCAAGACGCACAGCGAATTTTATGGCGAGACGGCAACTCTAGTAAGAATCCCGATACCTACGTCATGCAGGTTATGACGTTTGGAGCAACGTGTTCACCAGCGTGTGCTCAGGTTGCGAAAAATCGAAATGCCGAGGAGAACAAAAACAAGTATCCGTTAGCACTCGAACCTATTAAAAACCAACACTATGTGGATGATTACCTCGATAGTTTCTTTTCGATGGAGAAAGCAATCGCAACAGTAAAACAAGTCATCGAAGCCCACGATGATGGAGGATTTTATATTCGAAACTTTGTGTCAAACAAACAGGAGTTAATGAACAACATTTCGCAAGAACGCCATCAAGTAAGAACTTTGGTTGATATTAAAGAAAAGGATGAAGCCATGGAAAAGATTTTAGGTGTTCAATGGAATACTCGAAATGATTATTTTAGCTACAAAGTCGATCTCAAACGTATTGATGCAGAAAAGAAGCCTACTAAGAGAGAAGCATTGAGCTTTGTAATGAGTGCTTATGATCCACTTGGACTCATTAGCCACATCACCATACATGGTCGAATAATTATGCAAGCCATCAACATTGCCACGGAAGATTGGGATGGAAAGATTCCCGATGCATTGTATGAAAAGTGGCGTGAATGGCTGAAAATGATTGAAAGTGCTAGACACCTGGCCATCCCAAGACCAATAGTAGCGTCGATCACGAGTCCAGTTGAAATACATACATTTGTTCATGCATCACTAGAAGCATTTGCTGCTGCTGTTTATGCGAGAAGTAATATCAATGGATGCTACGTAGTACGTTTGATAGCCGCAAAAGCTAGAGTAGCACCAACGAAAGCACTATCAATTCCGAAGCTGGAACTACAGGCAGCAGTTCTTGGAACGAGGCTGACCGCCACTGTAAAAAAGGAGCTTCGTTTGAACATTAGCAAAACTATTTATTGGACTGATTCGAAGACTGTGCTATCGTGGATAAATAGTGAACAACGAAAATACGACGTGTTCGTATCTCATCGCATAAGTGAGATACTTGATTCAACTAGTATGGATCAATGGAGTTGGGTACCATCTAAAGAAAATCCCGCTGATGTCGCCACGAAGATGAGCAATAATTCGTGGATGTGGTTTAATGGACCTGAATTTTTATTAGAAAAGGAACAAGAATGGCCAGGAGTTACAGAGATAGCTCACATAAAAAACGTAGTAGCTGTTCAAAAAGAAATAGTGATACCAGAAAACCAGTTTTCTTCATGGGAAAAATTGCTGAGACATACTGTTATTATGAAGAAGTTCGTAGATTTTTTGAAGAATCGCAACGCATTTTCCCGCGTTATTTCCGTCGAGGATGTGAAAGTCGCAAAGAATGCACTTTTTCGAAGAGCCCAGTGGGAAGGATTTCCGGAAGAAATGCAGGCGTTATGCAGCTAGAAGGAAATTTCAAACAAAAGCAGCATACGATCGTTGATGCCGTTCATCGACGAATTTGGAGTATTAAGATCACGAGGACGGTTAGAAAATGCAACGCAACTGCCATCTAATGCACGAACACCAATATTATTACCACAAAAGGTACGCATTGTGAAATTACTCGTTCGAAGTTATCACGAGAAATACTTACACCAAGGAGATAATGCAGTCATCGCAGTGCTAAAACAAACAAATGTATTACGAAACATCAAAAGCTGCTGTCAAAAATGCATTCTGAATACAGCAGCTCCGAAAGCACCATTAATGGCACCTTTACCTTCCTTTCGTACTCATCCGTATAATCCACCATTCATGCATACGGGAGTAGAAATTAATCGAACACAACGCAAAAGTATTCTGGGATCGATGGAAAAAAGAATATCTGCCTACATTATTAAAAAGAAACAAATGGACATGCAAAATAGAACCAATCAAGATCGGCGATATCGTGGTGGTCAGTAATGACAATGCTCCACCTGGAAAATGGTTAAAGGGAAAGGTAGTGGAAACAGCAATAGCCCCGGATGGACAGGTTGCAGTCATAGATGTGACACCGAAAGAGCATCTACTAGTAGTGAACAAATTTTCGAAGAAACCTGGAAAGAGAGATCAATCGGATAACGCGAGCAGCCCAATGCAGAAGAAATACAAGATCGAATCGCGTAATTAAGAATCAAAGAAATTGAAACAAAAATCACAAAACTGAAGATATTATTTTGCATAATTCACCGGGTTGAATTATGGAGGGGAGTATGTTGCGTTTTGAAATTTTTGGATCGAAGTAACCATACCAAAATGTAATATTGTAAGCCGCATGAAAAATAGTTTAAGGAAGCTTTGATTTTTTTTAAAATGGGTATATAAGCGGGAGCAATTGTTAAATAAAGCAGTTTTCGTTAATCGGTTGAAGTAGAAACAGCGAAGAGTGAAGGTTTCTTTTATCAGAGCTCTGGTTTTCGGCACCTTACCCCCTTCTGTCTGAATAGGCTCCCCAAGCATTGGATAAGGAGCAACTAGCGGGAAGGTCTGGTAAGCGGGACGAATAACCACCTCTGCTTCACCGGGAAAACTCCGTTACCGTCGCACTGAGTCTTCAGCAAAAGGATCAGTCCTTCGCGTGGTCTGCCGAAGAAGCTCGGCGTGTAACAACTGTCTATTTCAACTAACTTTGTCCATCCAAAACGAACTTTGTACTTTGCTATGAAGTTCCACCAGGAATGAGTTTTCATGCAAAAACTGTCTATTTCAACTAAATTGATCCATCCAAAACGAACTTTGTACTTTGCTATGAAGTTCCACCAGGAATGAGTTTTCATGCAAAAACTGTCTATTTCAACTAACTTTGTCCATCCAAAACGAACTTTGTACTTTGCTATGAAGTTCCACCAGGAATGAGTTTTCATGCAAAAACTGTCTATTTCAACTAACTTTGTCCATCCAAAACGAACTTTGTACTTTGCTATGAAGTTCCACCAGGAATGAGTTTTCATGCAAAAACTGTCTATTTCAACTTACTTTGTCCATCCAAAACGAACTTTGTACTTTGCTATGAAGTTCCACCAGGAATGAGTTTTCATGCAAAAACTGTCTATTTCAACTAACTTTGTCCATCCAAAACGAACTTTGTACTTTGCTATGAAGTTCCACCAGGAATGAGTTTTCATGCAAAAACTGTCTATTTCAACTAACTTTGTCCATCCAAAACGAACTTTGTACTTTGCTATGAAGTTCCACCAGGAATGAGTTTTCATGCAAAAACTGTCTATTTCAACTAAATTGATCCATCCAAAACGAACTTTGTACTTTGCTATGAAGTTCCACCAGGAATGAGTTTTTATGCAAAAACTGTCTATTTCAACTAAATTGATCCATCCGAAACGAATTTTGTACTTTGCTATGAAGTTCCACCAGGAATGAGTTTTTATGCAAAAACTGTCTATTTCAACTAACTTTGTCCATCCAAAACGAACTTTGTACTTTGCTATGAAGTTCCACCAGGAATGAGTTTTCATGCAAAAACTGTCTATTTCAACTAAATTGATCCATCCGAAACGAATTTTGTACTTTGCTATGAAGTTCCACCAGGAATGAGTTTTCATGCAAAAACTGTCTATTTCAACTAAATTCGTCCATCCGATACGAACTTTGTACTTTGCTATGAAGTTCCACCAGGAATGAGTTTTCATGCAAAAACTGTCTATTTCAACTAAATTCATCCATCCAAAACGAACTTTGTACTTTGCTATGAAGTTCCACCAGGAATGAGTTTTTATGCAAAAACTGTCTATTTCAACTAACTTTGTCCATCAAAAACGAACTTTGTACTTTGCTATGAAGTTCCACCAGGAATGAGTTTTCATGCAAAAACTGTCTATTTCAACTAAATTGATCCATCCGAAACGAATTTTGTACTTTGCTATGAAGTTCCACCAGGAATGAGTTTTCATGCAAAAACTGTCTATTTCAACTAAATTCGTCCATCCGATACGAACTTTGTACTTTGCTATGAAGTTCCACCAGGAATGAGTTTTCATGCAAAAACTGTCTATTTCAACTAAATTCATCCATCCAAAACGAACTTTGTACTTTGCTATGAAGTTCCACCAGGAATGAGTTTTCATGCAAAAACTGTCTATTTCAACTAACTTTGTCCATCCAAAACGAACTTTGTACTTTGCTATGAAGTTCCACCAGGAATGAGTTTTCATGCAAAAACTGTCTATTTCAACTAACTTTGTCCATCCAAAACGAACTTTGTACTTTGCTATGAAGTTCCACCAGGAATGAGTTTTCATGCAAAAACTGTCTATTTCAACTAACTTTGTCCATCCAAAACGAACTTTGTACTTTGCTATGAAGTTCCACCAGGAATGAGTTTTCATGCAAAAACTGTCTATTTCAACTAACTTTGTCCATCCAAAACGAACTTTGTACTTTGCTATGAAGTTCCACCAGGAATGAGTTTTCATGCAAAAACTGTCTATTTCAACTAACTTTGTCCATCCAAAACGAACTTTGTACTTTGCTATGAAGTTCCACCAGGAATGAGTTTTCATGCAAAAACTGTCTATTTCAACTAACTTTGTCCATCCAAAACGAACTTTGTACTTTGCTATGAAGTTCCACCAGGAATGAGTTTTCATGCAAAAACTGTCTATTTCAACTAACTTTGTCCATCCAAAACGAACTTTGTACTTTGCTATGAAGTTCCACCAGGAATGAGTTTTTATGCAAAAACTGTCTATCTCAACTAACTTTGTCCATCCAAAACGAACTTTGTTCTTTGCTATGAAGTTCCACCAGGAATGAGTTTTCATGCAAAAACTGTCTATTTCAACTAACTTTGTCCATCCAAAACGAACTTTGTACTTTGCTATGAAGTTCCACCAGGAATGAGTTTTCATGCAAAAACTGTCTATTTCAACTAACTTTGTCCATCCAAAACGAACTTTGTACTTTGCTATGAAGTTCCACCAGGAATGAGTTTTCATGCAAAAACTGTCTATTTCAACTAACTTTGTCCATCCAAAACGAACTTTGTACTTTGCTATGAAGTTCCACCAGGAATGAGTTTTCATGCAAAAACTGTCTATTTCAACTAACTTTGTCCATCCAAAACGAACTTTGTACTTTGCTATGAGTACCAGGAATGAGTTTTCATGCAAAAACTGTCTATTTTAACTAAATTGATCCATCCAAAACGAACTTTGTACTTTGCTATGAAGTTCCACCAGGAATGAGTTTTCATGCAAGAACTGTCTATTTCAACTAAATTGATCCATCCGAAACGAACTTTGTACTTTGCTATGAAGTTCCACCAGGAATGAGTTTTCATGCAAAAACTGTCTATTTCAACTAACTTTGTCCATCCAAAACGAACTTTGTACTTTGCTATGAAGCTCCACCAGGAATGAGTTTTCATGCACAAACTGTCTATTTTAACTTAATTGATCCATCCAAAACGAACTTTGTACTTTGCTATGAAGTTCCACCAGGAATGAGTTTTCATGCAAGAACTGTCTATTTCAACTAAATTGATCCATCCAAAACGAACTTTGTACTTTGCTATGAAGTTCCACCAGGAATGAGTTTTCATGCAAAAACTGTCTATTTCAACTAACTTTGTCCATCCAAAACGAACTTTGTACTTTGCTATGAAGTTCCACCAGGAATGAGTTTTTATGCAAAAACTGTCTATTTCAACTAACTTTGTCCATCCAAAACGAACTTTGTACTTTGCTATGAAGTTCCACCAGGAATGAGTTTTCATGCAAAAACTGTCTATTTCAACTAACTTTGTCCATCCAAAACGAACTTTGTACTTTGCTATGAAGTTCCACCAGGAATGAGTTTTCATGCAAAAACTGTCTATTTCAACTAAATTGATCCATCCTAAACGAACTTTGTACTTTGCTATGAAGTTCCACCAGGAATGAGTTTTTATGCAAAAACTGTCTATTTCAACTAACTTTGTCCATCCAAAACGAACTTTGTACTTTGCTATGAAGTTCCACCAGGAATGAGTTTTCATGCAAAAACTGTCTATTTCAACTAACTTTGTCCATCCAAAACGAACTTTGTACTTTGCTATGAAGTTCCACCAGGAATGAGTTTTCATGCAAAAACTGTCTATTTCAACTAACTTTGTCCATCCAAAACGAACTTTGTACTTTGCTATGAAGTTCCACCAGGAATGAGTTTTCATGCAAAAACTGTCTATTTCAACTAACTTTGTCCATCCAAAACGAACTTTGTACTTTGCTATGAAGTTCCACCAGGAATGAGTTTTCATGCAAAAACTGTCTATTTCATCTAACTTTGTCCATCCAAAACGAACTTTGTACTTTGCTATGAAGTTCCACCAGGAATGAGTTTTCATGCAAAAACTGTCTATTTCAACTAACTTTGTCCATCCAAAACGAACTTTGTACTTTGCTATGAAGTTCCACCAGGAATGAGTTTTCATGCAAAAACTGTCTATTTCAACTAACTTTGTCCATCCAAAACGAACTTTGTACTTTGCTATGAAGTTCCACCAGGAATGAGTTTTCATGCAAAAACTGTCTTTTTCAACTAACTTTGTCCATCCAAAACGAACTTTGTACTTTGCTATGAAGTTCCACCAGGAATGAGTTTTCATGCAAAAACTGTCTATTTCAACTAACTTTGTCCATCCAAAACGAACTTTGTACTTTGCTATGAAGTTCCACCAGGAATGAGTTTTCATGCAAAAACTGTCTATTTCAACTTAATTCGTCCAACCAAAACGAACTTTGTATTTTGCTATGAAGTTCCACCAGGAATGAGTTTTTATGCAAAAACTGTCTATTTCAACTAACTTTGTCCATCCAAAACGAACTTTGTACTTTGCTATGAAGTTCCACCAGGAATGAGTTTTCATGCAAAAACTGTCTTTTTTAACTAACTTTGTCCATCCAAAACAAACTTTGTACTTTGCTATGAAGTTCCACCAGGAATGAGTTTTTATGCAAAAACTGTCTATTTCAACTTAATTCGTCCATCCAAAACGAACTTTGTACTTTGCTATGAAGTTCCACCAGGAATGAGTTTTCATGCAAAAACTGTCTATTTAAACTAAATTGATCCATCCAAAACGAACTTTGTACTTTGCTATGAAGTTCCACCAGGAATGAGTTTTCATGCAAAAACTGTCTATTTCAACTAACTTTGTCCATCCAAAACGAACTTTGTACTTTGCTATGAAGTTCCACCAGGAATGAGTTTTCATGCAAAAACTGTCTATTTCAACTAAATTGATCCATCCAAAACGAACTTTGTACTTTGCTATGAAGTTCCACCAGGAATGAGTTTTCATGCAAAAACTGTCTATTTCAACTAACTTTGTCCATCCAAAACGAACTTTGTACTTTGCTATGAAGTTCCACCAGGAATGAGTTTTCATGCAAAAACTGTCTTTTTTAACTAACTTTGTCCATCCAAAACAAACTTTGTACTTTGCTATGAAGTTCCACCAGGAATGAGTTTTCATGCAAAAACTGTCTATTTCAACTAACTTTGTCCATCCAAAACGAACTTTGTACTTTGCTATGAAGTTCCACCAGGAATGAGTTTTCATGCAAAAACTGTCTATTTCAACTAACTTTGTCCATCCAAAACGAACTTTGTACTTTGCTATAAAGTTCCACCAGGAATGAGTTTTCATGCAAAAACTGTCTATTTCAACTAACTTTGTCCATCCAAAACGAACTTTGTACTTTGCTATGAAGTTCCACCAGGAATGAGTTTTCATGCAAAAACTGTCTTTTTCAACTAACTTTGTCCATCCAAAACGAACTTTGTACTTTGCTATGAAGTTCCACCAGGAATGAGTTTTCATGCAAAAACTGTCTATTTCAACTAACTTCGTGCATCCGTTACGAACTTTGTACTTTGCTATGAAGTTCCACCAGGAATGAGTTTTCATGCAAAAACTGTCTATTTCAACTAAATTGATCCATCCAAAACGAACTTTGTACTTTGCTATGAAGTTCCACCAGGAATGAGTTTTTATGCAAAACTGTCTATTTCAACTAAATTGATCCATCCAAAACGAACTTTGTACTTTGCTATGAAGTTCCACCAGGAATGAGTTTTCATGCAAAAACTGTCTATTTCAACTAACTTTGTCCATCCAAAACGAACTTTGTACTTTGCTATGAAGTTCCACCAGGAATGAGTTTTCATGCAAAAACTGTCTATTTCAACTAAATTGATCCATCCGAAACGAACTTTGTACTTTGCTATGAAGTTCCACCAGGAATGAGTTTTCATGCAAAACCTGTCTATTTCAACTCAATTCGTCCATCCAAAACGAACTTTGTACTTTGCTATGAAGTTCCACCAGGAATGAGTTTTCATGCAAAAACTGTCTATTTCAACTAACTTTGTCCATCCAAAACGAACTTTGTACTTTGCTATGAAGTTCCACCAGGAATGAGTTTTTATGCAAAAACTGTCTATTTCAACTAACTTTGTCCATCCAAAACGAACTTTGTACTTTGCTATGAAGTTCCACCAGGAATGAGTTTTCATGCAAAAACTGTCTATTTCAACTAAATTGATCCATCCGAAACGAATTTTGTACTTTGCTATGAAGTTCCACCAGGAATGAGTTTTCATGCAAGAACTGTCTATTTCAACTAAATTGATCCATCCAAAACGAACTTTGTACTTTGCTATGAAGTTCCACCAGGAATGAGTTTTTATGCAAAAACTGTCTATTTCAACTAACTTTGTCCATCCAAAACGAACTTTGTACTTTGCTTTGAAGTTCCACCAGGAATGAGTTTTCATGCAAAAACTGTCTATTTCAACTAACTTTGTCCATCCAAAACGAACTTTGTACTTTGTTATGAAGTTCCACCAGGAATGAGTTTTCATGCAAGAACTGTCTATTTCAACTAAATTGATCCATCCAAAACGAACTTTGTACTTTGCTATGAAGTTCCACCAGGAATGAGTTTTCATGCAAAAACTGTCTATTTCAACTAACTTTGTCCATCCAAAACGAACTTTGTACTTTGCTATGAAGTTCCACCAGGAATGAGTTTTCATGCAAAAACTGTCTATTTCAACTAAATTGATCCATCCAAAACGAACTTTGTACTTTGCTATGAAGTTCCACCAGGAATGAGTTTTCATGCAAAAACTGTCTATTTCAACTAAATTCATCCATCCAAAACGAACTTTGTACTTTGCTATGAAGTTCCACCAGGAATGAGTTTTCATGCAAAAACTGTCTATTTCAACTAAATTGATCCATCCAAAACGAACTTTGTACTTTGCTATGAAGTTCCACCAGGAATGAGTTTTTATGCAAAAACTGTCTATTTCAACTAACTTTGTCCATCCAAAACGAACTTTGTACTTTGCTATGAAGTTCCACCAGGAATGAGTTTTCATGCAAAAACTGTCTATTTCAACTAACTTTGTCCATCCAAAACGAACTTTGTACTTTGCTATGAAGTTCCACCAGGAATGAGTTTTCATGCAAAAACTGTCTATTTCAACTAACTTTGTCCATCCAAAACGAACTTTGTACTTTGCTATGAAGTTCCACCAGGAATGAGTTTTTATGCAAAAACTGTCTATTTCAACTAACTTTGTCCATCCAAAACGAACTTTGTACTTTGCTATGAAGTTCCACCAGGAATGAGTTTTCATGCAAAAACTGTCTATTTCAACTAATTTTGTCCATCCAAAACGAACTTTGTACTTTGCTATGAAGTTCCACCAGGAATGAGTTTTCATGCAAAAACTGTCTATTTCAACTAACTTTGTCCATCCAAAACGAACTTTGTACTTTGCTATGAAGCTCCACCAGGAATGAGTTTTCATGCAAAAACTGTCTATTTTAACTAAATTGATCCATCCAAAACGAACTTTGTACTTTGCTATGAAGTTCCACCAGGAATGAGTTTTCATGCAAGAACTGTCTATTTCAACTAAATTGATCCATCCGAAACGAACTTTGTACTTTGCTATGAAGTTCCACCAGGAATGAGTTTTCATGCAAAAACTGTCTATTTCAACTAACTTTGTCCATCCAAAACGAACTTTGTACTTTGCTATGAAGCTCCACCAGGAATGAGATTTCATGCACAAACTGTCTATTTTAACTTAATTGATCCATCCAAAACGAACTTTGTACTTTGCTATGAAGTTCCACCAGGAATGAGTTTTCATGCAAGAACTGTCTATTTCAACTAAATTGATCCATCCAAAACGAACTTTGTACTTTGCTATGAAGTTCCACCAGGAATGAGTTTTCATGCAAAAACTGTCTATTTCAACTAACTTTGTCCATCCAAAACGAACTTTGTACTTTGCTATGAAGTTCCACCAGGAATGAGTTTTCATGCAAAAACTGTCTATTTCAACTAACTTTGTCCATCCAAAACGAACTTTGTACTTTGCTATGAAGTTCCACCAGGAATGAGTTTTCATGCAAAAACTGTCTTTTTTAACTAACTTTGTCCATCCAAAACAAACTTTGTACTTTGCTATGAAGTTCCACCAGGAATGAGTTTTTATGCAAAAACTGTCTATTTCAACTTAATTCGTCCATCCAAAACGAACTTTGTACTTTGCTATGAAGTTCCACCAGGAATGAGTTTTCATGCAAAAACTGTCTATTTAAACTAAATTGATCCATCCAAAACGAACTTTGTACTTTGCTATGAAGTTCCACCAGGAATGAGTTTTCATGCAAAAACTGTCTATTTCAACTAACTTTGTCCATCCAAAACGAACTTTGTACTTTGCTATGAAGTTCCACCAGGAATGAGTTTTCATGCAAAAACTGTCTATTTCAACTAAATTGATCCATCCAAAACGAACTTTGTACTTTGCTATGAAGTTCCACCAGGAATGAGTTTTCATGCAAAAACTGTCTATTTCAACTAACTTTGTCCATCCAAAACGAACTTTGTACTTTGCTATGAAGTTCCACCAGGAATGAGTTTTCATGCAAAAACTGTCTTTTTTAACTAACTTTGTCCATCCAAAACAAACTTTGTACTTTGCTATGAAGTTCCACCAGGAATGAGTTTTCATGCAAAAACTGTCTATTTCAACTAACTTTGTCCATCCAAAACGAACTTTGTACTTTGCTATGAAGTTCCACCAGGAATGAGTTTTCATGCAAAAACTGTCTATTTCAACTAACTTTGTCCATCCAAAACGAACTTTGTACTTTGCTATGAAGTTCCACCAGGAATGAGTTTTCATGCAAAATCTGTCTATTTCAACTAACTTTGTCCATCCAAAACGAACTTTGTACTTTGCTATGAAGTTCCACCAGGAATGAGTTTTTATGCAAAAACTGTCTTTTTCAACTAACTTTGTCCATCCAAAACGAACTTTGTACTTTGCTATGAAGTTCCACCAGGAATGAGTTTTCATGCAAAAACTGTCTATTTCAACTAACTTCGTGCATCCGTTACGAACTTTGTACTTTGCTATGAAGTTCCACCAGGAATGAGTTTTCATGCAAAAACTGTCTATTTCAACTAAATTGATCCATCCAAAACGAACTTTGTACTTTGCTATGAAGTTCCACCAGGAATGAGTTTTTATGCAAAAACTGTCTATTTCAACTAACTTTGTCCATCCAAAACGAACTTTGTACTTTGCTATGAAGTTCCACCAGGAATGAGTTTTCATGCAAAAACTGTCTATTTCAACTAACTTTGTCCATCCAAAACGAACTTTGTACTTTGCTATGAAGTTCCACCAGGAATGAGTTTTCATGCAAAAACTGTCTATTTCAACTAACTTTGTCCATCGAAAACGAACTTTGTACTTTGCTATGAAGTTCCACCAGGAATGAGTTTTCATGCAAAAACTGTCTATTTCAACTAACTTTGTCCATCCAAAACGAACTTTGTACTTTGCTATGAAGTTCCACCAGGAATGAGTTTTCATGCAAAAACTGTCTATTTCAACTAATTTTGTCCATCCAAAACGAACTTTGTACTTTGCTATGAAGTTCCACCAGGAATGAGTTTTTATGCAAAAACTGTCTATTTCAACTAACTTTGTCCATCCAAAACGAACTTTGTACTTTGCTATGAAGTTCCACCAGGAATGAGTTTTCATGCAAAAACTGTCTATTTCAACTAACTTTGTCCATCCAAAACGAACTTTGTACTTTGCTATGGAATTCTACCAGGAACGAGTTTACATGCAAAAACTGTGTATTTCAACTAACTTTGTCCATCTAAAACGAACTTTGTACTTTGCTATGAAGTTCCACCAGGAATGAGTTTTCATGCAAAAACTGTCTTTTTCAACTAACTTTGTCCATCCAAAACGAACTTTGTACTTTGCTATGAAGTTCCACCAGGAATGAGTTTTCATGCAAAAACTGTCTATTTCAACTAAATTGATCCATCCAAAACGAACTTTGTACTTTGCTATGAAGTTCCACCAGGAATGAGTTTTTATGCAAAAACTGTCTATTTCAACTAAATTCGTCCATCCGATACGAACTTTGTACTTTGCTATGAAGTTCCACCAGGAATGAGTTTTCATGCAAAAACTGTCTATTTCAACTAACTTCGTGCATCCGTTACGAACTTTGTACTTTGCTATGAAGTTCCACCAGGAATGAGTTTTCATGCAAAAACTGTCTATTTCAACTAAATTGATCCATCCAAAACGAACTTTGTACTTTGCTATGAAGTTCCACCAGGAATGAGTTTTTATGCAAATACTGTCTATTTCAACTTAATTCGTCCATCCAAATCGAACTTTGTACTTTGCTATGAAGTTCCACCAGGAATGAGTTTTCATGCAAAAACTGTCTATTTCAACTAACTTTGTCCATCCAAAACGAACTTTGTACTTTGCTATGAAGTTCCACCAGGAATGAGTTTTCATGCAAAAACTGTCTATTTCAACTAAATTGATCCATCCAAAACGAACTTTGTACTTTGCTATGAAGTTCCACCAGGAATGAGTTTTCATGCAAATACTGTCTATTTCAACTTAATTCGTCCATCCAAAACGAACTTTGTACTTTGCTATGAAGTTCCACCAGGAATGAGTTTTCATGCAAAAACTGTCTATTTCAACTAACTTTGTCCATCCAAAACGAACTTTGTACTTTGCTATGAAGTTCCACCAGGAATGAGTTTTCATGCAAAAACTGTCTATTTCAACTAACTTTGTCCATCCAAAACGAACTTTGTACTTTGCTATGAAGTTCCACCAGGAATGAGTTTTCATGCAAAAACTGTCTATTTCAACTAACTTTGTCCATCTGATTCGAACTTTGTACTTTGCTATGAAGTTCCACCAGGAATGAGTTTTTATGCAAAAACTGTCTATTTCAACTAACTTTGTCCATCCAAAACGAACTTTGTACTTTGCTATGAAGTTCTACCAGGAATGAGTTTTCATGCAAAAACTGTCTATTTCAACTTAATTGATCCATCCAAAACGAACTTTGTACTTTGCTATGAAGTTCCACCAGGAATGAGTTTTCATGCAAAAACTGTCTATTTCAACTAACTTTGTCCATCCAAAACGAACTTTGTACTTTGCTATGAAGTTCCACCAGGAATGAGTTTTTATGCAAAAACTGTCTATTTCAACTAACTTTGTCCATCCAAAACGAACTTTGTACTTTGCTATGAAGTTCCACCAGGAATGAGTTTTCATGCAAAAACTGTCTATTTCAACTAACTTTGTCCATCTGATTCGAACTTTGTACTTTGCTATGAAGTTCCACCAGGAATGAGTTTTCATACAAAAACTGTCTATTTCAACTTAATTCGTCCATCCAAAACGAACTTTGTACTTTGCTATGAAGTTCCACCAGGAATGAGTTTTCATGCAAAAACTGTCTATTTCAACTAAATTGATCCATCCAAAACGAACTTTGTACTTTGCTATGAAGTTCCACCAGGAATGAGTTTTTATGCAAATACTGTCTATTTCAACTTAATTCGTCCATCCAAAACGAACTTTGTACTTTGCTATGAAGTTCCACCAGGAATGAGTTTTTATGCAAAAACTGTCTATTTCAACTAAATTCGTCCATCCGATACGAACTTTGTACTTTGCTATGAAGTTCCACCAGGAATGAGTTTTCATGCAAAAACTGTCTATTTCAACTAACTTCGTGCATCCGTTACGAACTTTGTACTTTGCTATGAAGTTCCACCAGGAATGAGTTTTCATGCAAAAACTGTCTATTTCAACTAAATTGATCCATCCAAAACGAACTTTGTACTTTGCTATGAAGTTCCACCAGGAATGAGTTTTCATGCAAAAACTGTCTATTTCAACTAAATTGATCCATCCAAAACGAACTTTGTACTTTGCTATGAAGTTCCACCAGGAATGAGTTTTTATGCAAAAACTGTCTATTTCAACTAAATTCGTCCATCCGATACGAACTTTGTACTTTGCTATGAAGTTCCACCAGGAATGAGTTTTCATGCAAAAACTGTCTATTTCAACTAACTTTGTCCATCCAAAACGAACTTTGTACTTTGCTATGAAGTTCCACCAGGAATGAGTTTTCATGCAAAAACTGTCTATTTCAACTAAATTGATCCATCCAAAACGAACTTTGTACTTTGCTATGAAGTTCCACCAGGAATGAGTTTTCATGCAAAAACTGTCTATTTCAACTAAATTGATCCATCCAAAACGAACTTTGTACTTTGCTATGAAGTTCCACCAGGAATGAGTTTTTATGCAAAAACTGTCTATTTCAACTAACTTTGTCCATCCAAAACGAACTTTGTACTTTGCTATGAAGTTCCACCAGGAATGAGTTTTCATGCAAAAACTGTCTATTTCAACTAAATTGATCCATCCAAAACGAACTTTGTACTTTGCTATGAAGTTCCACCAGGAATGAGTTTTCATGCAAAAACTGTCTATTTCAACTAACTTTGTCCATCCAAAACGAACTTTGTACTTTGCTATGAAGTTCCACCAGGAATGAGTTTTCATGCAAAAACTGTCTTTTTTAACTAACTTTGTCCATCCAAAACAAACTTTGTACTTTGCTATGAAGTTCCACCAGGAATGAGTTTTCATGCAAAAACTGTCTATTTCAACTAACTTTGTCCATCCAAAACGAACTTTGTACTTTGCTATGAAGTTCCACCAGGAATGAGTTTTCATGCAAAAACTGTCTATTTCAACTAACTTTGTCCATCCAAAACGAACTTTGTACTTTGCTATGAAGTTCCACCAGGAATGAGTTTTCATGCAAAAACTGTCTATTTCAACTAACTTTGTCCATCCAAAACGAACTTTGTACTTTGCTATGAAGTTCCACCAGGAATGAGTTTTCATGCAAAAACTGTCTTTTTCAACTAACTTTGTCCATCCAAAACGAACTTTGTACTTTGCTATGAAGTTCCACCAGGAATGAGTTTTCATGCAAAAACTTTCTATTTCAACTAAATTGATCCATCCAAAACGAACTTTGTACTTTGCTATGAAGTTCCACCAGGAATGAGTTTTTATGCAAAAACTGTCTATTTCAACTAAATTCGTCCATCCGATACGAACTTTGTACTTTGCTATGAAGTTCCACCAGGAATGAGTTTTCATGCAAAAACTGTCTATTTCAACTAACTTTGTCCATCCAAAACGAACTTTGTACTTTGCTATGAAGTTCCACCAGGAATGAGTTTTCATGCAAAAACTGTCTATTTCAACTAAATTGATCCATCCAAAACGAACTTTGTACTTTGCTATGAAGTTCCACCAGGAATGAGTTTTCATGCAAAAACTGTCTATTTCAACTAACTTTGTCCATCCAAAACGAACTTTGTACTTTGCTATGAAGTTCCACCAGGAATGAGTTTTCATGCAAAAACTGTCTTTTTTAACTAACTTTGTCCATCCAAAACAAACTTTGTACTTTGCTATGAAGTTCCACCAGGAATGAGTTTTCATGCAAAAACTGTCTATTTCAACTAACTTTGTCCATCCAAAACGAACTTTGTACTTTGCTATGAAGTTCCACCAGGAATGAGTTTTCATGCAAAAACTGTCTATTTCAACTAACTTTGTCCATCCAAAACGAACTTTGTACTTTGCTATGAAGTTCCACCAGGAATGAGTTTTCATGCAAAATCTGTCTATTTCAACTAACTTTGTCCATCCAAAACGAACTTTGTACTTTGCTATGAAGTTCCACCAGGAATGAGTTTTTATGCAAAAACTGTCTTTTTCAACTAACTTTGTCCATCCAAAACGAACTTTGTACTTTGCTATGAAGTTCCACCAGGAATGAGTTTTCATGCAAAAACTGTCTATTTCAACTAACTTCGTGCATCCGTTACGAACTTTGTACTTTGCTATGAAGTTCCACCAGGAATGAGTTTTTATGCAAAAACTGTCTATTTCAACTAACTTTGTCCATCCAAAACGAACTTTGTACTTTGCTATGAAGTTCCACCAGGAATGAGTTTTCATGCAAAAACTGTCTATTTCAACTAAATTGATCCATCCAAAACGAACTTTGTACTTTGCTATGAAGTTCCACCAGGAATGAGTTTTTATGCAAAAACTGTCTATTTCAACTAACTTTGTCCATCCAAAACGAACTTTGTACTTTGCTATGAAGTTCCACCAGGAATGAGTTTTCATGCAAAAACTGTCTATTTCAACTAACTTTGTCCATCCAAAACGAACTTTGTACTTTGCTATGAAGTTCCACCAGGAATGAGTTTTCATGCAAAAACTGTCTATTTCAACTAACTTTGTCCATCGAAAACGAACTTTGTACTTTGCTATGAAGTTCCACCAGGAATGAGTTTTCATGCAAAAACTGTCTATTTCAACTAACTTTGTCCATCCAAAACGAACTTTGTACTTTGCTATGAAGTTCCACCAGGAATGAGTTTTCATGCAAAAACTGTCTATTTCAACTAAATTGATCCATCCAAAACGAACTTTGTACTTTGCTATGAAGTTCCACCAGGAATGAGTTTTCATGCAAAAACTGTCTATTTCAACTAACTTTGTCCATCCAAAACGAACTTTGTACTTTGCTATGGAATTCTACCAGGAACGAGTTTACATGCAAAAACTGTGTATTTCAACTAACTTTGTCCATCTAAAACGAACTTTGTACTTTGCTATGAAGTTCCACCAGGAATGAGTTTTCATGCAAAAACTGTCTTTTTCAACTAACTTTGTCCATCCAAAACGAACTTTGTACTTTGCTATGAAGTTCCACCAGGAATGAGTTTTCATGCAAAAACTGTCTATTTCAACTAAATTGATCCATCCAAAACGAACTTTGTACTTTGCTATGAAGTTCCACCAGGAATGAGTTTTTATGCAAAAACTGTCTATTTCAACTAAATTCGTCCATCCGATACGAACTTTGTACTTTGCTATGAAGTTCCACCAGGAATGAGTTTTCATGCAAAAACTGTCTATTTCAACTAACTTCGTGCATCCGTTACGAACTTTGTACTTTGCTATGAAGTTCCACCAGGAATGAGTTTTCATGCAAAAACTGTCTATTTCAACTAAATTGATCCATCCAAAACGAACTTTGTACTTTGCTATGAAGTTCCACCAGGAATGAGTTTTTATGCAAATACTGTCTATTTCAACTTAATTCGTCCATCCAAATCGAACTTTGTACTTTGCTATGAAGTTCCACCAGGAATGAGTTTTCATGCAAAAACTGTCTATTTCAACTAACTTTGTCCATCCAAAACGAACTTTGTACTTTGCTATGAAGTTCCACCAGGAATGAGTTTTCATGCAAAAACTGTCTATTTCAACTAAATTGATCCATCCAAAACGAACTTTGTACTTTGCTATGAAGTTCCACCAGGAATGAGTTTTCATGCAAATACTGTCTATTTCAACTTAATTCGTCCATCCAAAACGAACTTTGTACTTTGCTATGAAGTTCCACCAGGAATGAGTTTTCATGCAAAAACTGTCTATTTCAACTAACTTTGTCCATCCAAAACGAACTTTGTACTTTGCTATGAAGTTCCACCAGGAATGAGTTTTCATGCAAAAACTGTCTATTTCAACTAACTTTGTCCATCCAAAACGAACTTTGTACTTTGCTATGAAGTTCCACCAGGAATGAGTTTTCATGCAAAAACTGTCTATTTCAACTAACTTTGTCCATCTGATTCGAACTTTGTACTTTGCTATGAAGTTCCACCAGGAATGAGTTTTTATGCAAAAACTGTCTATTTCAACTAACTTTGTCCATCCAAAACGAACTTTGTACTTTGCTATGAAGTTCTACCAGGAATGAGTTTTCATGCAAAAACTGTCTATTTCAACTTAATTGATCCATCCAAAACGAACTTTGTACTTTGCTATGAAGTTCCACCAGGAATGAGTTTTCATGCAAAAACTGTCTATTTCAACTAACTTTGTCCATCCAAAACGAACTTTGTACTTTGCTATGAAGTTCCACCAGGAATGAGTTTTTATGCAAAAACTGTCTATTTCAACTAACTTTGTCCATCCAAAACGAACTTTGTACTTTGCTATGAAGTTCCACCAGGAATGAGTTTTCATGCAAAAACTGTCTATTTCAACTAACTTTGTCCATCTGATTCGAACTTTGTACTTTGCTATGAAGTTCCACCAGGAATGAGTTTTCATACAAAAACTGTCTATTTCAACTTAATTCGTCCATCCAAAACGAACTTTGTACTTTGCTATGAAGTTCCACCAGGAATGAGTTTTCATGCAAAAACTGTCTATTTCAACTAACTTTGTCCATCCAAAACGAACTTTGTACTTTGCTATGAAGTTCCACCAGGAATGAGTTTTTATGCAAATACTGTCTATTTCAACTTAATTCGTCCATCCAAAACGAACTTTGTACTTTGCTATGAAGTTCCACCAGGAATGAGTTTTTATGCAAAAACTGTCTATTTCAACTAAATTCGTCCATCCGATACGAACTTTGTACTTTGCTATGAAGTTCCACCAGGAATGAGTTTTCATGCAAAAACTGTCTATTTCAACTAACTTCGTGCATCCGTTACGAACTTTGTACTTTGCTATGAAGTTCCACCAGGAATGAGTTTTCATGCAAAAACTGTCTATTTCAACTAAATTGATCCATCCAAAACGAACTTTGTACTTTGCTATGAAGTTCCACCAGGAATGAGTTTTCATGCAAAAACTGTCTATTTCAACTAAATTGATCCATCCAAAACGAACTTTGTACTTTGCTATGAAGTTCCACCAGGAATGAGTTTTTATGCAAAAACTGTCTATTTCAACTAAATTCGTCCATCCGATACGAACTTTGTACTTTGCTATGAAGTTCCACCAGGAATGAGTTTTCATGCAAAAACTGTCTATTTCAACTAACTTTGTCCATCCAAAACGAACTTTGTACTTTGCTATGAAGTTCCACCAGGAATGAGTTTTCATGCAAAAACTGTCTATTTCAACTAAATTGATCCATCCAAAACGAACTTTGTACTTTGCTATGAAGTTCCACCAGGAATGAGTTTTCATGCAAAAACTGTCTATTTCAACTAAATTGATCCATCCAAAACGAACTTTGTACTTTGCTATGAAGTTCCACCAGGAATGAGTTTTTATGCAAAAACTGTCTATTTCAACTAACTTTGTCCATCCAAAACGAACTTTGTACTTTGCTATGAAGTTCCACCAGGAATGAGTTTTCATGCAAAAACTGTCTATTTCAACTAAATTGATCCATCCAAAACGAACTTTGTACTTTGCTATGAAGTTCCACCAGGAATGAGTTTTCATGCAAAAACTGTCTATTTCAACTAACTTTGTCCATCCAAAACGAACTTTGTACTTTGCTATGAAGTTCCACCAGGAATGAGTTTTCATGCAAAAACTGTCTTTTTTAACTAACTTTGTCCATCCAAAACAAACTTTGTACTTTGCTATGAAGTTCCACCAGGAATGAGTTTTCATGCAAAAACTGTCTATTTCAACTAACTTTGTCCATCCAAAACGAACTTTGTACTTTGCTATGAAGTTCCACCAGGAATGAGTTTTCATGCAAAAACTGTCTATTTCAACTAACTTTGTCCATCCAAAACGAACTTTGTACTTTGCTATGAAGTTCCACCAGGAATGAGTTTTCATGCAAAAACTGTCTATTTCAACTAACTTTGTCCATCCAAAACGAACTTTGTACTTTGCTATGAAGTTCCACCAGGAATGAGTTTTCATGCAAAAACTGTCTTTTTCAACTAACTTTGTCCATCCAAAACGAACTTTGTACTTTGCTATGAAGTTCCACCAGGAATGAGTTTTCATGCAAAAACTTTCTATTTCAACTAAATTGATCCATCCAAAACGAACTTTGTACTTTGCTATGAAGTTCCACCAGGAATGAGTTTTTATGCAAAAACTGTCTATTTCAACTAAATTCGTCCATCCGATACGAACTTTGTACTTTGCTATGAAGTTCCACCAGGAATGAGTTTTCATGCAAAAACTGTCTATTTCAACTAACTTCGTGCATCCGTTACGAACTTTGTACTTTGCTATGAAGTTCCACCAGGAATGAGTTTTCATGCAAAAACTGTCTATTTCAACTAAATTGATCCATCCAAAACGAACTTTGTACTTTGCTATGAAGTTCCACCAGGAATGAGTTTTCATGCAAAAACTGTCTATTTCAACTAAATTGATCCATCCAAAACGAACTTTGTACTTTGCTATGAAGTTCCACCAGGAATGAGTTTTTATGCAAATACTGTCTATTTCAACTTAATTCGTCCATCCAAAACGAACTTTGTACTTTGCTATGAAGTTCCACCAGGAATGAGTTTTCATGCAAAAACTGTCTATTTCAACTAACTTTGTCCATCCAAAACGAACTTTGTACTTTGCTATGAAGTTCCACCAGGAATGAGTTTTCATGCAAAAACTGTCTATTTCAACTAAATTGATCCATCCAAAACGAACTTTGTACTTTGCTATGAAGTTCCACCAGGAATGAGTTATTATGCAAAAACTGTCTATTTCAACTAAATTCGTCCATCCGATACGAACTTTGTACTTTGCTATGAAGTTCCACCAGGAATGAGTTTTCATGCAAAAACTGTCTATTTCAACTAAATTGATCCATCCAAAACGAACTTTGTACTTTGCTATGAAGTTCCACCAGGAATGAGTTTTCATGCAAAAACTGTCTATTTCAACTAAATTGATCCATCCAAAACGAACTTTGTACTTTGCTATGAAGTTCCACCAGGAATGAGTTTTTATGCAAATACTGTCTATTTCAACTTAATTCGTCCATCCAAAACGAACTTTGTACTTTGCTATGAAGTTCCACCAGGAATGAGTTTTCATGCAAAAACTGTCTATTTCAACTAACTTTGTCCATCCAAAACGAACTTTGTACTTTGCTATGAAGTTCCACCAGGAATGAGTTTTCATGCAAAAACTGTCTATTTCAACTAACTTTGTCCATCCAAAACGAACTTTGTACTTTGCTATGAAGTTCCACCAGGAATGAGTTTTCATGCAAAAACTGTCTATTTCAACTAACTTTGTCCATCCAAAACGAACTTTGTACTTTGCTATGAAGTTCCACCAGGAATGAGTTTTCATGCAAAAACTGTCTATTTCAACTAACTTTGTCCATCCAAAACGAACTTTGTACTTTGCTATGAAGTTCCACCAGGAATGAGTTTTCATGCAAAAACTGTCTATTTCAACTAACTTTGTCCATCCAAAACGAACTTTGTACTTTGCTATTAAGTTCCACCAGGAATGAGTTTTTATGCAAAAACTGTCTATTTCAACTTAATTCGTCCATCCAAAACGAACTTTGTACTTTGCTATGAAGTTCCACCAGGAATGAGTTTTTATGCAAAAACTGTCTATTTCAACTAAATTCGTCCATCCGATACGAACTTTGTACTTTGCTATGAAGTTCCACCAGGAATGAGTTTTCATGCAAAAACTGTCTATTTCAACTAACTTCGTGCATCCGTTACGAACTTTGTACTTTGCTATGAAGTTCCACCAGGAATGAGTTTTCATGCAAAAACTGTCTATTTCAACTAAATTGATCCATCCAAAACGAACTTTGTACTTTGCTATGAAGTTCCACCAGGAATGAGTTTTCATGCAAAAACTGTCTATTTCAACTAAATTGATCCATCCAAAACGAACTTTGTACTTTGCTATGAAGTTCCACCAGGAATGAGTTTTTATGCAAAAACTGTCTATTTCAACTAAATTCGTCCATCCGATACGAACTTTGTACTTTGCTATGAAGTTCCACCAGGAATGAGTTTTCATGCAAAAACTGTCTATTTCAACTAACTTTGTCCATCCAAAACGAACTTTGTACTTTGCTATGAAGTTCCACCAGGAATGAGTTTTCATGCAAAAACTGTCTATTTCAACTAAATTGATCCATCCAAAACGAACTTTGTACTTTGCTATGAAGTTCCACCAGGAATGAGTTTTCATGCAAAAACTGTCTATTTCAACTAAATTGATCCATCCAAAACGAACTTTGTACTTTGCTATGAAGTTCCACCAGGAATGAGTTTTTATGCAAAAACTGTCTATTTCAACTAACTTTGTCCATCCAAAACGAACTTTGTACTTTGCTATGAAGTTCCACCAGGAATGAGTTTTCATGCAAAAACTGTCTATTTCAACTAAATTGATCCATCCAAAACGAACTTTGTACTTTGCTATGAAGTTCCACCAGGAATGAGTTTTCATGCAAAAACTGTCTATTTCAACTAACTTTGTCCATCCAAAACGAACTTTGTACTTTGCTATGAAGTTCCACCAGGAATGAGTTTTCATGCAAAAACTGTCTTTTTTAACTAACTTTGTCCATCCAAAACAAACTTTGTACTTTGCTATGAAGTTCCACCAGGAATGAGTTTTCATGCAAAAACTGTCTATTTCAACTAACTTTGTCCATCCAAAACGAACTTTGTACTTTGCTATGAAGTTCCACCAGGAATGAGTTTTCATGCAAAAACTGTCTATTTCAACTAACTTTGTCCATCCAAAACGAACTTTGTACTTTGCTATGAAGTTCCACCAGGAATGAGTTTTCATGCAAAAACTGTCTATTTCAACTAACTTTGTCCATCCAAAACGAACTTTGTACTTTGCTATGAAGTTCCACCAGGAATGAGTTTTCATGCAAAAACTGTCTTTTTCAACTAACTTTGTCCATCCAAAACGAACTTTGTACTTTGCTATGAAGTTCCACCAGGAATGAGTTTTCATGCAAAAACTTTCTATTTCAACTAAATTGATCCATCCAAAACGAACTTTGTACTTTGCTATGAAGTTCCACCAGGAATGAGTTTTTATGCAAAAACTGTCTATTTCAACTAAATTCGTCCATCCGATACGAACTTTGTACTTTGCTATGAAGTTCCACCAGGAATGAGTTTTCATGCAAAAACTGTCTATTTCAACTAACTTCGTGCATCCGTTACGAACTTTGTACTTTGCTATGAAGTTCCACCAGGAATGAGTTTTCATGCAAAAACTGTCTATTTCAACTAAATTGATCCATCCAAAACGAACTTTGTACTTTGCTATGAAGTTCCACCAGGAATGAGTTTTCATGCAAAAACTGTCTATTTCAACTAAATTGATCCATCCAAAACGAACTTTGTACTTTGCTATGAAGTTCCACCAGGAATGAGTTTTTATGCAAATACTGTCTATTTCAACTTAATTCGTCCATCCAAAACGAACTTTGTACTTTGCTATGAAGTTCCACCAGGAATGAGTTTTCATGCAAAAACTGTCTATTTCAACTAACTTTGTCCATCCAAAACGAACTTTGTACTTTGCTATGAAGTTCCACCAGGAATGAGTTTTCATGCAAAAACTGTCTATTTCAACTAAATTGATCCATCCAAAACGAACTTTGTACTTTGCTATGAAGTTCCACCAGGAATGAGTTATTATGCAAAAACTGTCTATTTCAACTAAATTCGTCCATCCGATACGAACTTTGTACTTTGCTATGAAGTTCCACCAGGAATGAGTTTTCATGCAAAAACTGTCTATTTCAACTAAATTGATCCATCCAAAACGAACTTTGTACTTTGCTATGAAGTTCCACCAGGAATGAGTTTTCATGCAAAAACTGTCTATTTCAACTAAATTGATCCATCCAAAACGAACTTTGTACTTTGCTATGAAGTTCCACCAGGAATGAGTTTTTATGCAAATACTGTCTATTTCAACTTAATTCGTCCATCCAAAACGAACTTTGTACTTTGCTATGAAGTTCCACCAGGAATGAGTTTTCATGCAAAAACTGTCTATTTCAACTAACTTTGTCCATCCAAAACGAACTTTGTACTTTGCTATGAAGTTCCACCAGGAATGAGTTTTCATGCAAAAACTGTCTATTTCAACTAACTTTGTCCATCCAAAACGAACTTTGTACTTTGCTATGAAGTTCCACCAGGAATGAGTTTTCATGCAAAAACTGTCTATTTCAACTAACTTTGTCCATCCAAAACGAACTTTGTACTTTGCTATGAAGTTCCACCAGGAATGAGTTTTTATGCAAAAACTGTCTATTTCAACTGACTTTGTCCATCCAAAACGAACTTTGTACTTTGCTATGAAGTTCCACCAGGAATGAGTTTTCATGCAAAAACTGTTGTTGCGTTTTGAAATTTTTGGATCGAAGTAACCATACCAAAATGTAATATTGTAAGCCGCATGAAAAATAGTTTAAGGAAGCTTTGATTTTTTTTAAAATGGGTATATAAGCGGGAGCAATTGTTAAATAAAGCAGTTTTCGTTAATCGGTTGAAGTAGAAACAGCGAAGAGTGAAGGTTTCTTTTATCAGAGCTCTGGTTTTCGGCACCTTACCCCCTTCTGTCTGAATAGGCTCCCCAAGCATTGGATAAGGAGCAACTAGCGGGAAGGTCTGGTAAGCGGGACGAATAACCACCTCTGCTTCACCGGGAAAACTCCGTTACCGTCGCACTGAGTCTTCAGCAAAAGGATCAGTCCTTCGCGTGGTCTGCCGAAGAAGCTCGGCGTGTAACATTTGGTGGCTCCAGAGAGGAAGAAATCAAAAGACGTCGTACCGTCGAATCGTGAAAAGAAGATATCGTTTTGAAAACAGAATCATTCTATCGAAGAATCTGTGACGTAGAACATTTCGATTGAAGATAACTGATTATTCCTGTTCATCAGAAAGGAATCTGCGTTTTAATTAACAATTGCGCAGGTATACTAACTTTCAACCATGGCGAACAGGAAACTATATTTCGTGGAAAATGAAAACGGAAATTGTCGTTTGTGCTACAAAGCTGACGATCCCAATGAAATGGTACGCTGCGATGAATGTGATCGCTGGTATCACGCTTCATGTGCAAAGATACTGCGATTACCGAAATATGATGAAATATTTACGTGTGAGAAGTGTAACCACGATAGAGCTGAATATTCACGGATGTCAAAGAATGATTCAACAATCCAAGCGTTAGTAGAAGCTTTGAAAGTAAGTGGTCTGAACGCAGCAACGAGTATGAAGCGCATGTCGCTTAGCAAATTGCCATACTTTGATGGAAAACCCAAAGATTGGTCCAAGTTCAAACGAACCTTTGAAGAAACCTCTAAGGAAGGAGAATTCAGCAACTTAGAGAATCTTAACCGTCTTCAGCATGCATTGAAAGGAGATGCGGAACGATGTGTTCGGAGATTATTCCTTGATCCGGATAATGTTCCAACCATTATTTTGAAGCTAGAAGAACAATTTGGAAGACCAAAACAAGTGTACAATGATTTGTTAATAGAAGTCTTGAAAGTGAAGCTCGATAACGAAATGAAGATTCCCGAGCTATCAGATGCACTAGAAGACATGATTTCTAACCTCAAGGCTATGAAATGGGAGGCGTTTTTACAAGATCATCGTTTAGTAGATGATTTAGCCTTCAAATTGTCTACAAGCAAGCAATTAAAATGGATAGAATACAAAGAACATATTGAGAATGCCTACGAAGTACCGAACGTGCTACATTTCAGTCAATGGCTTCTTCCCATAGCTGAAAAGATTAGAAAGCTGCCTAAAAACGCAGAACGACCACGACAATCGGTAAATTTTAACCAGCCTCAAAATGTAAGTGTTCCATCGAATAACCAACGTCCACCACAATTGAATTTTAAACGGCCTATATGTCCTCGAAATACACCATCAGGACAGCATCCGCGAAACACTTGACCATTCGTAAAACCATCTAATTCACACCAAGGAAGCATTCAACCGCGTATCTCTCAACAATCATGCCCATTTTGCAACGGATGCCATGTATTGCATCGATGTGAACGTTTTAAGAATATCCCAGAAGATGAGCGGCTCAAGGTAGCTATAGACAGCAAACGGTGTCATGCATGTTTAAAATCTGACTATCATAATATGAGCAATTGTTACACGGCCAAGGAATGTGGTATTCAAGGTTGCAAAGAACACCATCATCAGTTGTTGCACATTGAAAACACAGCGAGGATGAATTATCATCAGACTATACAGAACGTATATTATCAAATCGTTCCTGTTGTGTTACGAAATGGGAATATTACTGTGAAAACCCACGCTTTCCTGGATGCTGGATCATCACTAACATTAATTGAAGAAAAGATGGCAAATAAATTAAAGTTGGACGGAGCAAAGGACCCTCTTATGCTTACATGGACGCAAAATCTTTCGATGAAAGAAGATAATAGCAGAAGAGTAAACTGCATGATCCGTGGTGTCAACGAAAAGAAAGAGCACGAGTTAAAAGGCATTCGAACGGTGAAGAACTTACAATTGCCAAACCAGTCACTGTCTGGGACAAAGCTAGCAGTTCGATATCCGTATCTGAAAGATATTAAAATAACGGATTATGAAAAGGCATATCCTACTATATTGATTGGATTGAATCATAGCCATTTATTAATGCCATTAGGCCGGAAAATGGGACGACCAGATGAACCAATGGCGATTAAAACAAAGCTTGGTTGGTTGATTTTTGGCATTGACAAATCAAACGCAAAAATGGAAGAGAATCACATAATGATTCATAAAAGCGAAGAATTGATGACCGATATGATAAAAAGATATTTTTCAACCGAGGAGTTTGGAGTGAAACCTGTGAAAACAGTGAAATGTCAAGCGATAGAAAGAGCCAAGTCTATTATTCAGCAAACACTCAAGATAAAGGATGGTCGATACGAAGTAGGCTTGCTTTGGAAGAATGACGACATCGTTTTACCGAATAGCTATAACAACGCACTTCGTCGCTTGGTAACACAAGAAAAGCAACTAGATAAAAACCCGGAATTGAAAACGTGGCTGTGCAATACCTTCAAGGAGTATCAGCAGAAAGGATATCTGCGTAAGCTGAGTCAGGAAGAAATATCTCGACACTCTCCAAGAACATTCTACATCCCACATTTCGTGATAGTAAACAAAAATAAGCCAATTCCGAAACCAAGGTTAGTTTTCGACGCCGCAGCAACGATTAACGGTGTTTCTTTAAATTCAGTATTGCTAACTGGACCAGATGAAATGGCATCATTGTTTGGAGTACTTTTGAGATTCCGTGAAGGACCCATCTGTATATGCGGGGACATCAAGGAGATGTTTCATCAAGTAAGAATACGTCCAGAGGATCAAGACGCACAGCGAATTTTATGGCGAGACGGCAACTCTAGTAAGAATCCCGATACCTACGTCATGCAGGTTATGACGTTTGGAGCAACGTGTTCACCAGCGTGTGCTCAGGTTGCGAAAAATCGAAATGCCGAGGAGAACAAAAACAAGTATCCGTTAGCACTCGAACCTATTAAAAACCAACACTATGTGGATGATTACCTCGATAGTTTCTTTTCGATGGAGAAAGCAATCGCAACAGTAAAACAAGTCATCGAAGCCCACGATGATGGAGGATTTTATATTCGAAACTTTGTGTCAAACAAACAGGAGTTAATGAACAACATTTCGCAAGAACGCCATCAAGTAAGAACTTTGGTTGATATTAAAGAAAAGGATGAAGCCATGGAAAAGATTTTAGGTGTTCAATGGAATACTCGAAATGATTATTTTAGCTACAAAGTCGATCTCAAACGTATTGATGCAGAAAAGAAGCCTACTAAGAGAGAAGCATTGAGCTTTGTAATGAGTGCTTATGATCCACTTGGACTCATTAGCCACATCACCATACATGGTCGAATAATTATGCAAGCCATCAACATTGCCACGGAAGATTGGGATGGAAAGATTCCCGATGCATTGTATGAAAAGTGGCGTGAATGGCTGAAAATGATTGAAAGTGCTAGACACCTGGCCATCCCAAGACCAATAGTAGCGTCGATCACGAGTCCAGTTGAAATACATACATTTGTTCATGCATCACTAGAAGCATTTGCTGCTGCTGTTTATGCGAGAAGTAATATCAATGGATGCTACGTAGTACGTTTGATAGCCGCAAAAGCTAGAGTAGCACCAACGAAAGCACTATCAATTCCGAAGCTGGAACTACAGGCAGCAGTTCTTGGAACGAGGCTGACCGCCACTGTAAAAAAGGAGCTTCGTTTGAACATTAGCAAAACTATTTATTGGACTGATTCGAAGACTGTGCTATCGTGGATAAATAGTGAACAACGAAAATACGACGTGTTCGTATCTCATCGCATAAGTGAGATACTTGATTCAACTAGTATGGATCAATGGAGTTGGGTACCATCTAAAGAAAATCCCGCTGATGTCGCCACGAAGATGAGCAATAATTCGTGGATGTGGTTTAATGGACCTGAATTTTTATTAGAAAAGGAACAAGAATGGCCAGGAGTTACAGAGATAGCTCACATAAAAAACGTAGTAGCTGTTCAAAAAGAAATAGTGATACCAGAAAACCAGTTTTCTTCATGGGAAAAATTGCTGAGACATACTGTTATTATGAAGAAGTTCGTAGATTTTTTGAAGAATCGCAACGCATTTTCCCGCGTTATTTCCGTCGAGGATGTGAAAGTCGCAAAGAATGCACTTTTTCGAAGAGCCCAGTGGGAAGGATTTCCGGAAGAAATGCAGGCGTTATGCAGCAAGAAGGAAATTTCAAACAAAAGCAGCATACGATCGTTGATGCCGTTCATCGACGAATTTGGAGTATTAAGATCACGAGGACGGTTAGAAAATGCAACGCAACTGCCATCTAATGCACGAACACCAATATTATTACCACAAAAGGTACGCATTGTGAAATTACTCGTTCGAAGTTATCACGAGAAATACTTACACCAAGGAGATAATGCAGTCATCGCAGTGCTAAAACAAACAAATGTATTACGAAACATCAAAAGCTGCTGTCAAAAATGCATTCTGAATACAGCAGCTCCGAAAGCACCATTAATGGCACCTTTACCTTCCTTTCGTACTCATCCGTATAATCCACCATTCATGCATACGGGAGTAGAAATTAATCGAACACAACGCAAAAGTATTCTGGGATCGATGGAAAAAAGAATATCTGCCTACATTATTAAAAAGAAACAAATGGACATGCAAAATAGAACCAATCAAGATCGGCGATATCGTGGTGGTCAGTAATGACAATGCTCCACCTGGAAAATGGTTAAAGGGAAAGGTAGTGGAAACAGCAATAGCCCCGGATGGACAGGTTGCAGTCATAGATGTGACACCGAAAGAGCATCTACTAGTAGTGAACAAATTTTCGAAGAAACCTGGAAAGAGAGATCAATCGGATAACGCGAGCAGCCCAATGCAGAAGAAATACAAGATCGAATCGCGTAATTAAGAATCAAAGAAATTGAAACAAAAATCACAAAACTGAAGATATTATTTTGCATAATTCACCGGGTTGAATTATGGAGGGGAGTATGTTGCGTTTTGAAATTTTTGGATCGAAGTAACCATACCAAAATGTAATATTGTAAGCCGCATGAAAAATAGTTTAAGGAAGCTTTGATTTTTTTTAAAATGGGTATATAAGCGGGAGCAATTGTTAAATAAAGCAGTTTTCGTTAATCGGTTGAAGTAGAAACAGCGAAGAGTGAAGGTTTCTTTTATCAGAGCTCTGGTTTTCGGCACCTTACCCCCTTCTGTCTGAATAGGCTCCCCAAGCATTGGATAAGGAGCAACTAGCGGGAAGGTCTGGTAAGCGGGACGAATAACCACCTCTGCTTCACCGGGAAAACTCCGTTACCGTCGCACTGAGTCTTCAGCAAAAGGATCAGTCCTTCGCGTGGTCTGCCGAAGAAGCTCGGCGTGTAACAACTGTCTATTTCAACTAACTTTGTCCATCCAAAACGAACTTTGTACTTTGCTATGAAGTTCCACCAGGAATGAGTTTTCATGCAAAAACTGTCCAACTAAATTGATCCATCCAAAACGAACTTTGTACTTTGCTATGAAGTTCCACCAGGAATGAGTTTTCATGCAAAAACTGTCTATTTCAACTAACTTTGTCCATCCAAAACGAACTTTGTACTTTGCTATGAAGTTCCACCAGGAATGAGTTTTCATGCAAAAACTGTCTATTTCAACTAACTTTGTCCATCCAAAACGAACTTTGTACTTTGCTATGAAGTTCCACCAGGAATGAGTTTTCATGCAAAAACTGTCTATTTCAACTTACTTTGTCCATCCAAAACGAACTTTGTACTTTGCTATGAAGTTCCACCAGGAATGAGTTTTCATGCAAAAACTGTCTATTTCAACTAACTTTGTCCATCCAAAACGAACTTTGTACTTTGCTATGAAGTTCCACCAGGAATGAGTTTTCATGCAAAAACTGTCTATTTCAACTAACTTTGTCCATCCAAAACGAACTTTGTACTTTGCTATGAAGTTCCACCAGGAATGAGTTTTCATGCAAAAACTGTCTATTTCAACTAAATTGATCCATCCAAAACGAACTTTGTACTTTGCTATGAAGTTCCACCAGGAATGAGTTTTTATGCAAAAACTGTCTATTTCAACTAAATTGATCCATCCGAAACGAATTTTGTACTTTGCTATGAAGTTCCACCAGGAATGAGTTTTTATGCAAAAACTGTCTATTTCAACTAACTTTGTCCATCCAAAACGAACTTTGTACTTTGCTATGAAGTTCCACCAGGAATGAGTTTTCATGCAAAAACTGTCTATTTCAACTAAATTGATCCATCCGAAACGAATTTTGTACTTTGCTATGAAGTTCCACCAGGAATGAGTTTTCATGCAAAAACTGTCTATTTCAACTAAATTCGTCCATCCGATACGAACTTTGTACTTTGCTATGAAGTTCCACCAGGAATGAGTTTTCATGCAAAAACTGTCTATTTCAACTAAATTCATCCATCCAAAACGAACTTTGTACTTTGCTATGAAGTTCCACCAGGAATGAGTTTTTATGCAAAAACTGTCTATTTCAACTAACTTTGTCCATCAAAAACGAACTTTGTACTTTGCTATGAAGTTCCACCAGGAATGAGTTTTCATGCAAAAACTGTCTATTTCAACTAAATTGATCCATCCGAAACGAATTTTGTACTTTGCTATGAAGTTCCACCAGGAATGAGTTTTCATGCAAAAACTGTCTATTTCAACTAAATTCGTCCATCCGATACGAACTTTGTACTTTGCTATGAAGTTCCACCAGGAATGAGTTTTCATGCAAAAACTGTCTATTTCAACTAAATTCATCCATCCAAAACGAACTTTGTACTTTGCTATGAAGTTCCACCAGGAATGAGTTTTCATGCAAAAACTGTCTATTTCAACTAACTTTGTCCATCCAAAACGAACTTTGTACTTTGCTATGAAGTTCCACCAGGAATGAGTTTTCATGCAAAAACTGTCTATTTCAACTAACTTTGTCCATCCAAAACGAACTTTGTACTTTGCTATGAAGTTCCACCAGGAATGAGTTTTCATGCAAAAACTGTCTATTTCAACTAACTTTGTCCATCCAAAACGAACTTTGTACTTTGCTATGAAGTTCCACCAGGAATGAGTTTTCATGCAAAAACTGTCTATTTCAACTAACTTTGTCCATCCAAAACGAACTTTGTACTTTGCTATGAAGTTCCACCAGGAATGAGTTTTCATGCAAAAACTGTCTATTTCAACTAACTTTGTCCATCCAAAACGAACTTTGTACTTTGCTATGAAGTTCCACCAGGAATGAGTTTTCATGCAAAAACTGTCTATTTCAACTAACTTTGTCCATCCAAAACGAACTTTGTACTTTGCTATGAAGTTCCACCAGGAATGAGTTTTCATGCAAAAACTGTCTATTTCAACTAACTTTGTCCATCCAAAACGAACTTTGTACTTTGCTATGAAGTTCCACCAGGAATGAGTTTTTATGCAAAAACTGTCTATCTCAACTAACTTTGTCCATCCAAAACGAACTTTGTTCTTTGCTATGAAGTTCCACCAGGAATGAGTTTTCATGCAAAAACTGTCTATTTCAACTAACTTTGTCCATCCAAAACGAACTTTGTACTTTGCTATGAAGTTCCACCAGGAATGAGTTTTCATGCAAAAACTGTCTATTTCAACTAACTTTGTCCATCCAAAACGAACTTTGTACTTTGCTATGAAGTTCCACCAGGAATGAGTTTTCATGCAAAAAACTGTCTATTTCAACTAACTTTGTCCATCCAAAACGAACTTTGTACTTTGCTATGAAGTTCCACCAGGAATGAGTTTTCATGCAAAAACTGTCTATTTCAACTAACTTTGTCCATCCAAAACGAACTTTGTACTTTGCTATGAGTACCAGGAATGAGTTTTCATGCAAAAACTGTCTATTTTAACTAAATTGATCCATCCAAAACGAACTTTGTACTTTGCTATGAAGTTCCACCAGGAATGAGTTTTCATGCAAGAACTGTCTATTTCAACTAAATTGATCCATCCGAAACGAACTTTGTACTTTGCTATGAAGTTCCACCAGGAATGAGTTTTCATGCAAAAACTGTCTATTTCAACTAACTTTGTCCATCCAAAACGAACTTTGTACTTTGCTATGAAGCTCCACCAGGAATGAGTTTTCATGCACAAACTGTCTATTTTAACTTAATTGATCCATCCAAAACGAACTTTGTACTTTGCTATGAAGTTCCACCAGGAATGAGTTTTCATGCAAGAACTGTCTATTTCAACTAAATTGATCCATCCAAAACGAACTTTGTACTTTGCTATGAAGTTCCACCAGGAATGAGTTTTCATGCAAAAACTGTCTATTTCAACTAACTTTGTCCATCCAAAACGAACTTTGTACTTTGCTATGAAGTTCCACCAGGAATGAGTTTTTATGCAAAAACTGTCTATTTCAACTAACTTTGTCCATCCAAAACGAACTTTGTACTTTGCTATGAAGTTCCACCAGGAATGAGTTTTCATGCAAAAACTGTCTATTTCAACTAACTTTGTCCATCCAAAACGAACTTTGTACTTTGCTATGAAGTTCCACCAGGAATGAGTTTTCATGCAAAAACTGTCTATTTCAACTAAATTGATCCATCCTAAACGAACTTTGTACTTTGCTATGAAGTTCCACCAGGAATGAGTTTTTATGCAAAAACTGTCTATTTCAACTAACTTTGTCCATCCAAAACGAACTTTGTACTTTGCTATGAAGTTCCACCAGGAATGAGTTTTCATGCAAAAACTGACTATTTCAACTAACTTTGTCCATCCAAAACGAACTTTGTACTTTGCTATGAAGTTCCACCAGGAATGAGTTTTCATGCAAAAACTGTCTATTTCAACTAACTTTGTCCATCCAAAACGAACTTTGTACTTTGCTATGAAGTTCCACCAGGAATGAGTTTTCATGCAAAAACTGTCTATTTCAACTAACTTTGTCCATCCAAAACGAACTTTGTACTTTGCTATGAAGTTCCACCAGGAATGAGTTTTCATGCAAAAACTGTCTATTTCATCTAACTTTGTCCATCCAAAACGAACTTTGTACTTTGCTATGAAGTTCCACCAGGAATGAGTTTTCATGCAAAAACTGTCTATTTCAACTAACTTTGTCCATCCAAAACGAACTTTGTACTTTGCTATGAAGTTCCACCAGGAATGAGTTTTCATGCAAAAACTGTCTATTTCAACTAACTTTGTCCATCCAAAACGAACTTTGTACTTTGCTATGAAGTTCCACCAGGAATGAGTTTTCATGCAAAAACTGTCTTTTTCAACTAACTTTGTCCATCCAAAACGAACTTTGTACTTTGCTATGAAGTTCCACCAGGAATGAGTTTTCATGCAAAAACTGTCTATTTCAACTAACTTTGTCCATCCAAAACGAACTTTGTACTTTGCTATGAAGTTCCACCAGGAATGAGTTTTCATGCAAAAACTGTCTATTTCAACTTAATTCGTCCAACCAAAACGAACTTTGTATTTTGCTATGAAGTTCCACCAGGAATGAGTTTTTATGCAAAAACTGTCTATTTCAACTAACTTTGTCCATCCAAAACGAACTTTGTACTTTGCTATGAAGTTCCACCAGGAATGAGTTTTCATGCAAAAACTGTCTTTTTTAACTAACTTTGTCCATCCAAAACAAACTTTGTACTTTGCTATGAAGTTCCACCAGGAATGAGTTTTTATGCAAAAACTGTCTATTTCAACTTAATTCGTCCATCCAAAACGAACTTTGTACTTTGCTATGAAGTTCCACCAGGAATGAGTTTTCATGCAAAAACTGTCTATTTAAACTAAATTGATCCATCCAAAACGAACTTTGTACTTTGCTATGAAGTTCCACCAGGAATGAGTTTTCATGCAAAAACTGTCTATTTCAACTAACTTTGTCCATCCAAAACGAACTTTGTACTTTGCTATGAAGTTCCACCAGGAATGAGTTTTCATGCAAAAACTGTCTATTTCAACTAAATTGATCCATCCAAAACGAACTTTGTACTTTGCTATGAAGTTCCACCAGGAATGAGTTTTCATGCAAAAACTGTCTATTTCAACTAACTTTGTCCATCCAAAACGAACTTTGTACTTTGCTATGAAGTTCCACCAGGAATGAGTTTTCATGCAAAAACTGTCTTTTTTAACTAACTTTGTCCATCCAAAACAAACTTTGTACTTTGCTATGAAGTTCCACCAGGAATGAGTTTTCATGCAAAAACTGTCTATTTCAACTAACTTTGTCCATCCAAAACGAACTTTGTACTTTGCTATGAAGTTCCACCAGGAATGAGTTTTCATGCAAAAACTGTCTATTTCAACTAACTTTGTCCATCCAAAACGAACTTTGTACTTTGCTATAAAGTTCCACCAGGAATGAGTTTTCATGCAAAAACTGTCTATTTCAACTAACTTTGTCCATCCAAAACGAACTTTGTACTTTGCTATGAAGTTCCACCAGGAATGAGTTTTCATGCAAAAAACTGTCTTTTTCAACTAACTTTGTCCATCCAAAACGAACTTTGTACTTTGCTATGAAGTTCCACCAGGAATGAGTTTTCATGCAAAAACTGTCTATTTCAACTAACTTCGTGCATCCGTTACGAACTTTGTACTTTGCTATGAAGTTCCACCAGGAATGAGTTTTCATGCAAAAACTGTCTATTTCAACTAAATTGATCCATCCAAAACGAACTTTGTACTTTGCTATGAAGTTCCACCAGGAATGAGTTTTTATGCAAAACTGTCTATTTCAACTAAATTGATCCATCCAAAACGAACTTTGTACTTTGCTATGAAGTTCCACCAGGAATGAGTTTTCATGCAAAAACTGTCTATTTCAACTAACTTTGTCCATCCAAAACGAACTTTGTACTTTGCTATGAAGTTCCACCAGGAATGAGTTTTCATGCAAAAACTGTCTATTTCAACTAAATTGATCCATCCGAAACGAACTTTGTACTTTGCTATGAAGTTCCACCAGGAATGAGTTTTCATGCAAAACCTGTCTATTTCAACTCAATTCGTCCATCCAAAACGAACTTTGTACTTTGCTATGAAGTTCCACCAGGAATGAGTTTTCATGCAAAAACTGTCTATTTCAACTAACTTTGTCCATCCAAAACGAACTTTGTACTTTGCTATGAAGTTCCACCAGGAATGAGTTTTTATGCAAAAACTGTCTATTTCAACTAACTTTGTCCATCCAAAACGAACTTTGTACTTTGCTATGAAGTTCCACCAGGAATGAGTTTTCATGCAAAAACTGTCTATTTCAACTAAATTGATCCATCCGAAACGAATTTTGTACTTTGCTATGAAGTTCCACCAGGAATGAGTTTTCATGCAAGAACTGTCTATTTCAACTAAATTGATCCATCCAAAACGAACTTTGTACTTTGCTATGAAGTTCCACCAGGAATGAGTTTTTATGCAAAAACTGTCTATTTCAACTAACTTTGTCCATCCAAAACGAACTTTGTACTTTGCTTTGAAGTTCCACCAGGAATGAGTTTTCATGCAAAAACTGTCTATTTCAACTAACTTTGTCCATCCAAAACGAACTTTGTACTTTGTTATGAAGTTCCACCAGGAATGAGTTTTCATGCAAGAACTGTCTATTTCAACTAAATTGATCCATCCAAAACGAACTTTGTACTTTGCTATGAAGTTCCACCAGGAATGAGTTTTCATGCAAAAACTGTCTATTTCAACTAACTTTGTCCATCCAAAACGAACTTTGTACTTTGCTATGAAGTTCCACCAGGAATGAGTTTTCATGCAAAAACTGTCTATTTCAACTAAATTGATCCATCCAAAACGAACTTTGTACTTTGCTATGAAGTTCCACCAGGAATGAGTTTTCATGCAAAAACTGTCTATTTCAACTAAATTCATCCATCCAAAACGAACTTTGTACTTTGCTATGAAGTTCCACCAGGAATGAGTTTTCATGCAAAAACTGTCTATTTCAACTAAATTGATCCATCCAAAACGAACTTTGTACTTTGCTATGAAGTTCCACCAGGAATGAGTTTTTATGCAAAAACTGTCTATTTCAACTAACTTTGTCCATCCAAAACGAACTTTGTACTTTGCTATGAAGTTCCACCAGGAATGAGTTTTCATGCAAAAACTGTCTATTTCAACTAACTTTGTCCATCCAAAACGAACTTTGTACTTTGCTATGAAGTTCCACCAGGAATGAGTTTTCATGCAAAAACTGTCTATTTCAACTAACTTTGTCCATCCAAAACGAACTTTGTACTTTGCTATGAAGTTCCACCAGGAATGAGTTTTTATGCAAAAACTGTCTATTTCAACTAACTTTGTCCATCCAAAACGAACTTTGTACTTTGCTATGAAGTTCCACCAGGAATGAGTTTTCATGCAAAAACTGTCTATTTCAACTAATTTTGTCCATCCAAAACGAACTTTGTACTTTGCTATGAAGTTCCACCAGGAATGAGTTTTCATGCAAAAACTGTCTATTTCAACTAACTTTGTCCATCCAAAACGAACTTTGTACTTTGCTATGAAGCTCCACCAGGAATGAGTTTTCATGCAAAAACTGTCTATTTTAACTAAATTGATCCATCCAAAACGAACTTTGTACTTTGCTATGAAGTTCCACCAGGAATGAGTTTTCATGCAAGAACTGTCTATTTCAACTAAATTGATCCATCCGAAACGAACTTTGTACTTTGCTATGAAGTTCCACCAGGAATGAGTTTTCATGCAAAAACTGTCTATTTCAACTAACTTTGTCCATCCAAAACGAACTTTGTACTTTGCTATGAAGCTCCACCAGGAATGAGATTTCATGCACAAACTGTCTATTTTAACTTAATTGATCCATCCAAAACGAACTTTGTACTTTGCTATGAAGTTCCACCAGGAATGAGTTTTCATGCAAGAACTGTCTATTTCAACTAAATTGATCCATCCAAAACGAACTTTGTACTTTGCTATGAAGTTCCACCAGGAATGAGTTTTCATGCAAAAACTGTCTATTTCAACTAACTTTGTCCATCCAAAACGAACTTTGTACTTTGCTATGAAGTTCCACCAGGAATGAGTTTTCATGCAAAAACTGTCTATTTCAACTAACTTTGTCCATCCAAAACGAACTTTGTACTTTGCTATGAAGTTCCACCAGGAATGAGTTTTCATGCAAAAACTGTCTTTTTTAACTAACTTTGTCCATCCAAAACAAACTTTGTACTTTGCTATGAAGTTCCACCAGGAATGAGTTTTTATGCAAAAACTGTCTATTTCAACTTAATTCGTCCATCCAAAACGAACTTTGTACTTTGCTATGAAGTTCCACCAGGAATGAGTTTTCATGCAAAAACTGTCTATTTAAACTAAATTGATCCATCCAAAACGAACTTTGTACTTTGCTATGAAGTTCCACCAGGAATGAGTTTTCATGCAAAAACTGTCTATTTCAACTAACTTTGTCCATCCAAAACGAACTTTGTACTTTGCTATGAAGTTCCACCAGGAATGAGTTTTCATGCAAAAACTGTCTATTTCAACTAAATTGATCCATCCAAAACGAACTTTGTACTTTGCTATGAAGTTCCACCAGGAATGAGTTTTCATGCAAAAACTGTCTATTTCAACTAACTTTGTCCATCCAAAACGAACTTTGTACTTTGCTATGAAGTTCCACCAGGAATGAGTTTTCATGCAAAAACTGTCTTTTTTAACTAACTTTGTCCATCCAAAACAAACTTTGTACTTTGCTATGAAGTTCCACCAGGAATGAGTTTTCATGCAAAAACTGTCTATTTCAACTAACTTTGTCCATCCAAAACGAACTTTGTACTTTGCTATGAAGTTCCACCAGGAATGAGTTTTCATGCAAAAACTGTCTATTTCAACTAACTTTGTCCATCCAAAACGAACTTTGTACTTTGCTATGAAGTTCCACCAGGAATGAGTTTTCATGCAAAATCTGTCTATTTCAACTAACTTTGTCCATCCAAAACGAACTTTGTACTTTGCTATGAAGTTCCACCAGGAATGAGTTTTTATGCAAAAACTGTCTTTTTCAACTAACTTTGTCCATCCAAAACGAACTTTGTACTTTGCTATGAAGTTCCACCAGGAATGAGTTTTCATGCAAAAACTGTCTATTTCAACTAACTTCGTGCATCCGTTACGAACTTTGTACTTTGCTATGAAGTTCCACCAGGAATGAGTTTTCATGCAAAAACTGTCTATTTCAACTAAATTGATCCATCCAAAACGAACTTTGTACTTTGCTATGAAGTTCCACCAGGAATGAGTTTTTATGCAAAAACTGTCTATTTCAACTAACTTTGTCCATCCAAAACGAACTTTGTACTTTGCTATGAAGTTCCACCAGGAATGAGTTTTCATGCAAAAACTGTCTATTTCAACTAACTTTGTCCATCCAAAACGAACTTTGTACTTTGCTATGAAGTTCCACCAGGAATGAGTTTTCATGCAAAAACTGTCTATTTCAACTAACTTTGTCCATCGAAAACGAACTTTGTACTTTGCTATGAAGTTCCACCAGGAATGAGTTTTCATGCAAAAACTGTCTATTTCAACTAACTTTGTCCATCCCAAAACGAACTTTGTACTTTGCTATGAAGTTCCACCAGGAATGAGTTTCATGCAAAAACTGTCTATTTCAACTAATTTTGTCCATCCAAAACGAACTTGTACTTTGCTATGAAGTTCCACCAGGAATGAGTTTTTATGCAAAAACTGTCTATTTCAACTAACTTTGTCCATCCAAAACGAACTTTGTACTTTGCTATGAAGTTCCACCAGGAATGAGTTTTCATACAAAAACTGTCTATTTCAACTTAATTCGTCCATCCAAAACGAACTTTGTACTTTGCTATGAAGTTCCACCAGGAATGAGTTTTTATGCAAAAACTGTCTATTTCAACTAACTTTGTCCATCCAAAACGAACTTTGTACTTTGCTATGAAGTTCCACCAGGAATGAGTTTTCATGCAAAACTGTCTATTTCAACTAATTTTGTCCATCCAAAACGAACTTTGTACTTTGCTATGAAGTTCCACCAGGAATGAGTTTTTATGCAAAAACTGTCTATTTCAACTAACTTTGTCCATCCAAAACGAACTTTGTACTTTGCTATGGAATTCTACCAGGAACGAGTTTACATGCAAAAACTGTGTATTTCAACTAACTTTGTCCATCTAAAACGAACTTTGTACTTTGCTATGAAGTTCCACCAGGAATGAGTTTTCATGCAAAAACTGTCTTTTTCAACTAACTTTGTCCATCCAAAACGAACTTTGTACTTTGCTATGAAGTTCCACCAGGAATGAGTTTTCATGCAAAAACTGTCTATTTCAACTAAATTGATCCATCCAAAACGAACTTTGTACTTTGCTATGAAGTTCCACCAGGAATGAGTTTTTATGCAAAAACTGTCTATTTCAACTAAATTCGTCCATCCGATACGAACTTTGTACTTTGCTATGAAGTTCCACCAGGAATGAGTTTTCATGCAAAAACTGTCTATTTCAACTAACTTCGTGCATCGTTACGAACTTTGTACTTTGCTATGAAGTTCCACCAGGAATGAGTTTTCATGCAAAAACTGTCTATTTCAACTAAATTGATCCATCCAAAACGAACTTTGTACTTTGCTATGAAGTTCCACCAGGAATGAGTTTTTATGCAATACTGTCTATTTCAACTTAATTCGTCCATCCAAATCGAACTTTGTACTTTGCTATGAAGTTCCACCAGGAATGAGTTTTCATGCAAAAACTGTCTATTTCAACTAACTTTGTCCATCCAAAACGAACTTTGTACTTTGCTATGAAGTTCCACCAGGAATGAGTTTTCATGCAAAAACTGTCTATTTCAACTAAATTGATCCATCCAAAACGAACTTTGTACTTTGCTATGAAGTTCCACCAGGAATGAGTTTTCATGCAAATACTGTCTATTTCAACTTAATTCGTCCATCCAAAACGAACTTTGTACTTTGCTATGAAGTTCCACCAGGAATGAGTTTTCATGCAAAAACTGTCTATTTCAACTAACTTTGTCCATCCAAAACGAACTTTGTACTTTGCTATGAAGTTCCACCAGGAATGAGTTTTCATGCAAAAACTGTCTATTTCAACTAACTTTGTCCATCCAAAACGAACTTTGTACTTTGCTATGAAGTTCCACCAGGAATGAGTTTTCATGCAAAAACTGTCTATTTCAACTAACTTTGTCCATCTGATTCGAACTTTGTACTTTGCTATGAAGTTCCACCAGGAATGAGTTTTTATGCAAAAACTGTCTATTTCAACTAACTTTGTCCATCCAAAACGAACTTTGTACTTTGCTATGAAGTTCTACCAGGAATGAGTTTTCATGCAAAAACTGTCTATTTCAACTTAATTGATCCATCCAAAACGAACTTTGTACTTTGCTATGAAGTTCCACCAGGAATGAGTTTTCATGCAAAAACTGTCTATTTCAACTAACTTTGTCCATCCAAAACGAACTTTGTACTTTGCTATGAAGTTCCACCAGGAATGAGTTTTTATGCAAAAACTGTCTATTTCAACTAACTTTGTCCATCCAAAACGAACTTTGTACTTTGCTATGAAGTTCCACCAGGAATGAGTTTTCATGCAAAAACTGTCTATTTCAACTAACTTTGTCCATCTGATTCGAACTTTGTACTTTGCTATGAAGTTCCACCAGGAATGAGTTTTCATACAAAAACTGTCTATTTCAACTTAATTCGTCCATCCAAAACGAACTTTGTACTTTGCTATGAAGTTCCACCAGGAATGAGTTTTCATGCAAAAACTGTCTATTTCAACTAAATTGATCCATCCAAAACGAACTTTGTACTTTGCTATGAAGTTCCACCAGGAATGAGTTTTTATGCAAATACTGTCTATTTCAACTTAATTCGTCCATCCAAAACGAACTTTGTACTTTGCTATGAAGTTCCACCAGGAATGAGTTTTTATGCAAAACTGTCTATTTCAACTAAATTCGTCCATCCGATACGAACTTTGTACTTTGCTATGAAGTTCCACCAGGAATGAGTTTTCATGCAAAAACTGTCTATTTCAACTAACTTCGTGCATCCGTTACGAACTTTGTACTTTGCTATGAAGTTCCACCAGGAATGAGTTTTCATGCAAAAACTGTCTATTTCAACTAAATTGATCCATCCAAAACGAACTTTGTACTTTGCTATGAAGTTCCACCAGGAATGAGTTTTCATGCAAAAACTGTCTATTTCAACTAAATTGATCCATCCAAAACGAACTTTGTACTTTGCTATGAAGTTCCACCAGGAATGAGTTTTTATGCAAAAACTGTCTATTTCAACTAAATTCGTCCATCCGATACGAACTTTGTACTTTGCTATGAAGTTCCACCAGGAATGAGTTTTCATGCAAAAACTGTCTATTTCAACTAACTTTGTCCATCCAAAACGAACTTTGTACTTTGCTATGAAGTTCCACCAGGAATGAGTTTTCATGCAAAAACTGTCTATTTCAACTAAATTGATCCATCCAAAACGAACTTTGTACTTTGCTATGAAGTTCCACCAGGAATGAGTTTTCATGCAAAAACTGTCTATTTCAACTAAATTGATCCATCCAAAACGAACTTTGTACTTTGCTATGAAGTTCCACCAGGAATGAGTTTTTATGCAAAAACTGTCTATTTCAACTAACTTTGTCCATCCAAAACGAACTTTGTACTTTGCTATGAAGTTCCACCAGGAATGAGTTTTCATGCAAAAACTGTCTATTTCAACTAAATTGATCCATCCAAAACGAACTTTGTACTTTGCTATGAAGTTCCACCAGGAATGAGTTTTCATGCAAAAACTGTCTATTTCAACTAACTTTGTCCATCCAAAACGAACTTTGTACTTTGCTATGAAGTTCCACCAGGAATGAGTTTTCATGCAAAAACTGTCTTTTTTAACTAACTTTGTCCATCCAAAACAAACTTTGTACTTTGCTATGAAGTTCCACCAGGAATGAGTTTTCATGCAAAAACTGTCTATTTCAACTAACTTTGTCCATCCAAAACGAACTTTGTACTTTGCTATGAAGTTCCACCAGGAATGAGTTTTCATGCAAAAACTGTCTATTTCAACTAACTTTGTCCATCCAAAACGAACTTTGTACTTTGCTATGAAGTTCCACCAGGAATGAGTTTTCATGCAAAAACTGTCTATTTCAACTAACTTTGTCCATCCAAAACGAACTTTGTACTTTGCTATGAAGTTCCACCAGGAATGAGTTTTTCATGCAAAAACTGTCTTTTTCAACTAACTTTGTCCATCCAAAACGAACTTTGTACTTTGCTATGAAGTTCCACCAGGAATGAGTTTTCATGCAAAAACTTTCTATTTCAACTAAATTGATCCATCCAAAACGAACTTTGTACTTTGCTATGAAGTTCCACCAGGAATGAGTTTTTATGCAAAAACTGTCTATTTCAACTAAATTCGTCCATCCGATACGAACTTTGTACTTTGCTATGAAGTTCCACCAGGAATGAGTTTTCATGCAAAAACTGTCTATTTCAACTAACTTTGTCCATCCAAAACGAACTTTGTACTTTGCTATGAAGTTCCACCAGGAATGAGTTTTCATGCAAAAACTGTCTATTTCAACTAAATTGATCCATCCAAAACGAACTTTGTACTTTGCTATGAAGTTCCACCAGGAATGAGTTTTCATGCAAAAACTGTCTATTTCAACTAACTTTGTCCATCCAAAACGAACTTTGTACTTTGCTATGAAGTTCCACCAGGAATGAGTTTTCATGCAAAAACTGTCTTTTTTAACTAACTTTGTCCATCCAAAACAAACTTTGTACTTTGCTATGAAGTTCCACCAGGAATGAGTTTTCATGCAAAAACTGTCTATTTCAACTAACTTTGTCCATCCAAAACGAACTTTGTACTTTGCTATGAAGTTCCACCAGGAATGAGTTTTCATGCAAAAACTGTCTATTTCAACTAACTTTGTCCATCCAAAACGAACTTTGTACTTTGCTATGAAGTTCCACCAGGAATGAGTTTTCATGCAAAATCTGTCTATTTCAACTAACTTTGTCCATCCAAAACGAACTTTGTACTTTGCTATGAAGTTCCACCAGGAATGAGTTTTTATGCAAAAACTGTCTTTTTCAACTAACTTTGTCCATCCAAAACGAACTTTGTACTTTGCTATGAAGTTCCACCAGGAATGAGTTTTCATGCAAAAACTGTCTATTTCAACTAACTTCGTGCATCCGTTACGAACTTTGTACTTTGCTATGAAGTTCCACCAGGAATGAGTTTTCATGCAAAAACTGTCTATTTCAACTAAATTGATCCATCCAAAACGAACTTTGTACTTTGCTATGAAGTTCCACCAGGAATGAGTTTTTATGCAAAAACTGTCTATTTCAACTAACTTTGTCCATCCAAAACGAACTTTGTACTTTGCTATGAAGTTCCACCAGGAATGAGTTTTCATGCAAAAACTGTCTATTTCAACTAACTTTGTCCATCCAAAACGAACTTTGTACTTTGCTATGAAGTTCCACCAGGAATGAGTTTTCATGCAAAAACTGTCTATTTCAACTAACTTTGTCCATCGAAAACGAACTTTGTACTTTGCTATGAAGTTCCACCAGGAATGAGTTTTCATGCAAAAACTGTCTATTTCAACTAACTTTGTCCATCCAAAACGAACTTTGTACTTTGCTATGAAGTTCCACCAGGAATGAGTTTTCATGCAAAAACTGTCTATTTCAACTAAATTGATCCATCCAAAACGAACTTTGTACTTTGCTATGAAGTTCCACCAGGAATGAGTTTTCATGCAAAAACTGTCTATTTCAACTAACTTTGTCCATCCAAAACGAACTTTGTACTTTGCTATGGAATTCTACCAGGAACGAGTTTACATGCAAAAACTGTGTATTTCAACTAACTTTGTCCATCTAAAACGAACTTTGTACTTTGCTATGAAGTTCCACCAGGAATGAGTTTTCATGCAAAAACTGTCTTTTTCAACTAACTTTGTCCATCCAAAACGAACTTTGTACTTTGCTATGAAGTTCCACCAGGAATGAGTTTTCATGCAAAAACTGTCTATTTCAACTAAATTGATCCATCCAAAACGAACTTTGTACTTTGCTATGAAGTTCCACCAGGAATGAGTTTTTATGCAAAAACTGTCTATTTCAACTAAATTCGTCCATCCGATACGAACTTTGTACTTTGCTATGAAGTTCCACCAGGAATGAGTTTTCATGCAAAAACTGTCTATTTCAACTAACTTCGTGCATCCGTTACGAACTTTGTACTTTGCTATGAAGTTCCACCAGGAATGAGTTTTCATGCAAAAACTGTCTATTTCAACTAAATTGATCCATCCAAAACGAACTTTGTACTTTGCTATGAAGTTCCACCAGGAATGAGTTTTTATGCAAATACTGTCTATTTCAACTTAATTCGTCCATCCAAATCGAACTTTGTACTTTGCTATGAAGTTCCACCAGGAATGAGTTTTCATGCAAAAACTGTCTATTTCAACTAACTTTGTCCATCCAAAACGAACTTTGTACTTTGCTATGAAGTTCCACCAGGAATGAGTTTTCATGCAAAAACTGTCTATTTCAACTAAATTGATCCATCCAAAACGAACTTTGTACTTTGCTATGAAGTTCCACCAGGAATGAGTTTTCATGCAAATACTGTCTATTTCAACTTAATTCGTCCATCCAAAACGAACTTTGTACTTTGCTATGAAGTTCCACCAGGAATGAGTTTTCATGCAAAAACTGTCTATTTCAACTAACTTTGTCCATCCAAAACGAACTTTGTACTTTGCTATGAAGTTCCACCAGGAATGAGTTTTCATGCAAAAACTGTCTATTTCAACTAACTTTGTCCATCCAAAACGAACTTTGTACTTTGCTATGAAGTTCCACCAGGAATGAGTTTTCATGCAAAAACTGTCTATTTCAACTAACTTTGTCCATCTGATTCGAACTTTGTACTTTGCTATGAAGTTCCACCAGGAATGAGTTTTTATGCAAAAACTGTCTATTTCAACTAACTTTGTCCATCCAAAACGAACTTTGTACTTTGCTATGAAGTTCTACCAGGAATGAGTTTTCATGCAAAAACTGTCTATTTCAACTTAATTGATCCATCCAAAACGAACTTTGTACTTTGCTATGAAGTTCCACCAGGAATGAGTTTTCATGCAAAAACTGTCTATTTCAACTAACTTTGTCCATCCAAAACGAACTTTGTACTTTGCTATGAAGTTCCACCAGGAATGAGTTTTTATGCAAAAACTGTCTATTTCAACTAACTTTGTCCATCCAAAACGAACTTTGTACTTTGCTATGAAGTTCCACCAGGAATGAGTTTTCATGCAAAAACTGTCTATTTCAACTAACTTTGTCCATCTGATTCGAACTTTGTACTTTGCTATGAAGTTCCACCAGGAATGAGTTTTCATACAAAAACTGTCTATTTCAACTTAATTCGTCCATCCAAAACGAACTTTGTACTTTGCTATGAAGTTCCACCAGGAATGAGTTTTCATGCAAAAACTGTCTATTTCAACTAACTTTGTCCATCCAAAACGAACTTTGTACTTTGCTATGAAGTTCCACCAGGAATGAGTTTTTATGCAAATACTGTCTATTTCAACTTAATTCGTCCATCCAAAACGAACTTTGTACTTTGCTATGAAGTTCCACCAGGAATGAGTTTTTATGCAAAAACTGTCTATTTCAACTAAATTCGTCCATCCGATACGAACTTTGTACTTTGCTATGAAGTTCCACCAGGAATGAGTTTTCATGCAAAAACTGTCTATTTCAACTAACTTCGTGCATCCGTTACGAACTTTGTACTTTGCTATGAAGTTCCACCAGGAATGAGTTTTCATGCAAAAACTGTCTATTTCAACTAAATTGATCCATCCAAAACGAACTTTGTACTTTGCTATGAAGTTCCACCAGGAATGAGTTTTCATGCAAAAACTGTCTATTTCAACTAAATTGATCCATCCAAAACGAACTTTGTACTTTGCTATGAAGTTCCACCAGGAATGAGTTTTTATGCAAAAACTGTCTATTTCAACTAAATTCGTCCATCCGATACGAACTTTGTACTTTGCTATGAAGTTCCACCAGGAATGAGTTTTCATGCAAAAACTGTCTATTTCAACTAACTTTGTCCATCCAAAACGAACTTTGTACTTTGCTATGAAGTTCCACCAGGAATGAGTTTTCATGCAAAAACTGTCTATTTCAACTAAATTGATCCATCCAAAACGAACTTTGTACTTTGCTATGAAGTTCCACCAGGAATGAGTTTTCATGCAAAAACTGTCTATTTCAACTAAATTGATCCATCCAAAACGAACTTTGTACTTTGCTATGAAGTTCCACCAGGAATGAGTTTTTATGCAAAAACTGTCTATTTCAACTAACTTTGTCCATCCAAAACGAACTTTGTACTTTGCTATGAAGTTCCACCAGGAATGAGTTTTCATGCAAAAACTGTCTATTTCAACTAAATTGATCCATCCAAAACGAAACTTTGTACTTTGCTATGAAGTTCCACCAGGAATGAGTTTTCATGCAAAAACTGTCTATTTCAACTAACTTTGTCCATCCAAAACGAACTTTGTACTTTGCTATGAAGTTCCACCAGGAATGAGTTTTCATGCAAAAACTGTCTTTTTTAACTAACTTTGTCCATCCAAAACAAACTTTGTACTTTGCTATGAAGTTCCACCAGGAATGAGTTTTCATGCAAAAACTGTCTATTTCAACTAACTTTGTCCATCCAAAACGAACTTTGTACTTTGCTATGAAGTTCCACCAGGAATGAGTTTTCATGCAAAAACTGTCTATTTCAACTAACTTTGTCCATCCAAAACGAACTTTGTACTTTGCTATGAAGTTCCACCAGGAATGAGTTTTCATGCAAAAACTGTCTATTTCAACTAACTTTGTCCATCCAAAACGAACTTTGTACTTTGCTATGAAGTTCCACCAGGAATGAGTTTTCATGCAAAAACTGTCTTTTTCAACTAACTTTGTCCATCCAAAACGAACTTTGTACTTTGCTATGAAGTTCCACCAGGAATGAGTTTTCATGCAAAAACTTTCTATTTCAACTAAATTGATCCATCCAAAACGAACTTTGTACTTTGCTATGAAGTTCCACCAGGAATGAGTTTTTATGCAAAAACTGTCTATTTCAACTAAATTCGTCCATCCGATACGAACTTTGTACTTTGCTATGAAGTTCCACCAGGAATGAGTTTTCATGCAAAAACTGTCTATTTCAACTAACTTCGTGCATCCGTTACGAACTTTGTACTTTGCTATGAAGTTCCACCAGGAATGAGTTTTCATGCAAAAACTGTCTATTTCAACTAAATTGATCCATCCAAAACGAACTTTGTACTTTGCTATGAAGTTCCACCAGGAATGAGTTTTCATGCAAAAACTGTCTATTTCAACTAAATTGATCCATCCAAAACGAACTTTGTACTTTGCTATGAAGTTCCACCAGGAATGAGTTTTTATGCAAATACTGTCTATTTCAACTTAATTCGTCCATCCAAAACGAACTTTGTACTTTGCTATGAAGTTCCACCAGGAATGAGTTTTCATGCAAAAACTGTCTATTTCAACTAACTTTGTCCATCCAAAACGAACTTTGTACTTTGCTATGAAGTTCCACCAGGAATGAGTTTTCATGCAAAAACTGTCTATTTCAACTAAATTGATCCATCCAAAACGAACTTTGTACTTTGCTATGAAGTTCCACCAGGAATGAGTTATTATGCAAAAACTGTCTATTTCAACTAAATTCGTCCATCCGATACGAACTTTGTACTTTGCTATGAAGTTCCACCAGGAATGAGTTTTCATGCAAAAACTGTCTATTTCAACTAAATTGATCCATCCAAAACGAACTTTGTACTTTGCTATGAAGTTCCACCAGGAATGAGTTTTCATGCAAAAACTGTCTATTTCAACTAAATTGATCCATCCAAAACGAACTTTGTACTTTGCTATGAAGTTCCACCAGGAATGAGTTTTTATGCAAATACTGTCTATTTCAACTTAATTCGTCCATCCAAAACGAACTTTGTACTTTGCTATGAAGTTCCACCAGGAATGAGTTTTCATGCAAAAACTGTCTATTTCAACTAACTTTGTCCATCCAAAACGAACTTTGTACTTTGCTATGAAGTTCCACCAGGAATGAGTTTTCATGCAAAAACTGTCTATTTCAACTAACTTTGTCCATCCAAAACGAACTTTGTACTTTGCTATGAAGTTCCACCAGGAATGAGTTTTCATGCAAAAACTGTCTATTTCAACTAACTTTGTCCATCCAAAACGAACTTTGTACTTTGCTATGAAGTTCCACCAGGAATGAGTTTTCATGCAAAAACTGTCTATTTCAACTAACTTTGTCCATCCAAAACGAACTTTGTACTTTGCTATGAAGTTCCACCAGGAATGAGTTTTCATGCAAAAACTGTCTATTTCAACTAACTTTGTCCATCCAAAACGAACTTTGTACTTTGCTATTAAGTTCCACCAGGAATGAGTTTTTATGCAAAAACTGTCTATTTCAACTTAATTCGTCCATCCAAAACGAACTTTGTACTTTGCTATGAAGTTCCACCAGGAATGAGTTTTTATGCAAAAACTGTCTATTTCAACTAAATTCGTCCATCCGATACGAACTTTGTACTTTGCTATGAAGTTCCACCAGGAATGAGTTTTCATGCAAAAACTGTCTATTTCAACTAACTTCGTGCATCCGTTACGAACTTTGTACTTTGCTATGAAGTTCCACCAGGAATGAGTTTTCATGCAAAAACTGTCTATTTCAACTAAATTGATCCATCCAAAACGAACTTTGTACTTTGCTATGAAGTTCCACCAGGAATGAGTTTTCATGCAAAAACTGTCTATTTCAACTAAATTGATCCATCCAAAACGAACTTTGTACTTTGCTATGAAGTTCCACCAGGAATGAGTTTTTATGCAAAAACTGTCTATTTCAACTAAATTCGTCCATCCGATACGAACTTTGTACTTTGCTATGAAGTTCCACCAGGAATGAGTTTTCATGCAAAAACTGTCTATTTCAACTAACTTTGTCCATCCAAAACGAACTTTGTACTTTGCTATGAAGTTCCACCAGGAATGAGTTTTCATGCAAAAACTGTCTATTTCAACTAAATTGATCCATCCAAAACGAACTTTGTACTTTGCTATGAAGTTCCACCAGGAATGAGTTTTCATGCAAAAACTGTCTATTTCAACTAAATTGATCCATCCAAAACGAACTTTGTACTTTGCTATGAAGTTCCACCAGGAATGAGTTTTTATGCAAAAACTGTCTATTTCAACTAAATTCGTCCATCCGATACGAACTTTGTACTTTGCTATGAAGTTCCACCAGGAATGAGTTTTCATGCAAAAACTGTCTATTTCAACTAACTTCGTGCATCCGTTACGAACTTTGTACTTTGCTATGAAGTTCCACCAGGAATGAGTTTTCATGCAAAAACTGTCTATTTCAACTAAATTGATCCATCCAAAACGAACTTTGTACTTTGCTATGAAGTTCCACCAGGAATGAGTTTTCATGCAAAAACTGTCTATTTCAACTAAATTGATCCATCCAAAACGAACTTTGTACTTTGCTATGAAGTTCCACCAGGAATGAGTTTTTATGCAAAAACTGTCTATTTCAACTAAATTCGTCCATCCGATACGAACTTTGTACTTTGCTATGAAGTTCC